>NC_061098.1:61627556-61662556 GCF_015104395.2 Macrobrachium nipponense | reverse complement strand
ACAGGTCCTAACCAAAAAGATACAAAAGCATTCATAGATATATTAGAAGGATATAATCCTTCGAACTGGAACAAATCGACTGAAAACATCTTGAAAATAATTGAAGAAGTTCCAAATAAAATCCAAGTGGTCAAGAGATCATAAGAAAATATACATAAACCAACTATTCCAACAAAGAAAATGAATAAGGTGAACATTGTGAATATCCTAATTGATGCATTAGGAAAAAAAGAATGCCAAAAGCATGCAAACTGTGTAAGGTGTGCTAAGCATAGTTAATCCACAAAAACCTAATCAGAAAATGTGCTGCATGCAACATTCCGACCCATCCACAATGTGCGAGGTAATGCAAGATATGAGAAAAGATACCAGAATATTTTGCTCAACATGTCTATCATGGATAGACAATGTTATTAAATCAAGATTGAATGTACAAATAGTTGAGGATGAAGAAGAAGAGGAAGAGGAAGAAGAAGAAGAGGAAAACGGAAGAGAAGTAAACAAAACTGAAATGACAGAAAAAAATAAGAAAAAAAAAGAAAACAAAGAACAAGATAAAAAGTATGGATGCAGAGATACTCATTGATACTACATATGAGGCAATAAAGCCGCATACTTACGAAGAAATAAATTACGATATGACAACACAAAAGAAAATCCCGAAGAGGCTCTACCCAGATCTACACAATGACGGGAAAGAGGAAAAATAGACAAAAATGACAAAGTCTGCAACCTTTTGAAAAGAGGGAATTGCAGATTTGGAGAAAGATGTTTACTACAAACATCCTAAGGTATGTCACAACTATGAAATATATGGTAAATGTGCATACCTAGATGGCTATGGGGATGATTGCAGAGATCTGCATCCAAAAATATGCAAAAACCTAAAAGAAGGAAAAGGATGTAAGTTCGACAAAAAATGTAAATATATGCACCCTGTAGCCATGAATCATAATCAAAAAATAAATAATCAATCAAGTAATAAAATCCAAAATAAGAAAGAACAAATAAAGAGAGGGAATAAAAGATCAGGTAAAAGAAAAAAGCAAGCCATCAACGAGATATGCAGAGATGTCAGCAAAAAATATCAAAGCCTCAGCTCCAAGATTCTACTCAAGAGATAATAACTGTATTTATTATGCAAGAGGATATTGCAGATACGGAGAAAATTGCAGATTCAGACACAAAATGAATAATTATGATGAAGGAAGATCAAATATTATGGAAAAGTTGGATTTTTTAATGTCAGAATTTCTGGAAATGAAAAAAAGAACAACATACATGGGAAAATCCTTATTATTACCAATATTAAATGAAGGAGAAAACACGCAAACCATCATAGTGATGAATGCGCAGGGTTTAGTTACGAGTAACTCAAAAAGAAAAATGTGAACTAATAGCGGTAGAATTTGAATCTGAAAAATTAATGAACATAGTAATATATAGACCTCCTAATACTAAAGAGTTTGACTTAATAATAGAAAAATTGATGATATATGTAGAAATCACAAGGACTGGACTATTCTCCTATCTGGAGACTTCAACTTTCCTTTCGTAGACTGGAAAGAACGAATAGGAGATTGTGGTTGTACTTATACATATAAAAAAGAGAGTAATAGTAGTGCAGAAGATAAGAGGCAATTCGAAAAGCTATTAGATATGCTGCTAGAATACAACATTCAACAAATAAATCACCTGCCAACAAGAAAGGAAAATACTTTAGACCGCTAGTATTTGTGAACGAGATTGAATTATGTTAAAGAAATAACTAGTTTATAATGCGAGTATTTCAGACCATAATGTCATAGGAATTAACAGGTCCATTCCAAAGCAAGTGAAAACAGAGATAAGCAAGAAATAAAAGTGGCAAGGATATGGGAAAATACAACTTCTACAGAAAAATATAAAATGGCCAGAAATAAATGAAGAATTAAACAAAGATTGGCATATATTTTATAAGTGATGACATAAGGGTAAATACGGAGATATTATATAAAATATTAGAGAAAATAGTGGATAAATATACCCGCAAGAAGAAAAAGTTAAACATCAGTCATGCCATACCAAGAGACAGAAGGATCTTGTTCCAGAAAATCAGAAAGTGGAAAAAAGGTCTTGCAAAAGAAAAAAATGCATGGAAAGTTATAGAACTAAAAAGTAAGATAGAAAATACAGAACAAAAGATTATATAATCAAAAGAAAATGAAAAACGGGACTTGGAAGAAAAAAACCCTAATAAATATCAAGCAAAACCCCAAACTATTATACTCATACGCGAAAAAGATGAATAAAAGAAGAATAGAAATTGGCCCTCTAAGAATAGAATTGAAGGGAGATTAACGAATGAAAAAAAGGAAATTTGCAACATATTGGCAGAACGATATAAGAGAGAATTCACCCCTAGAATAGATAATGAAGATAATGATATAGAAGTAAGGGACGAAAATAGTGAATATTTAGCTGACATAGATATTAATGAAGCTGATATTGTGCAGGCTATTAATGAAATTAAAAATGGAGCTGCAGCAGGGCCTGATGGAGTTCCTGCTATTTTGTTAAAGAAAGTAGTTCATTCTATCGCAAAGCCACTTGCAATATTATTAAGACAAAGTGTAGATACAGGCAAGATTTATGATGAGCACAAATTAGCATATATTACCCCTACTTTCAAAAGTGGATCAAGACTAGAGGCAAGTAATTATAGGCCTGTGAGTCTAACATCACATATTATGAAAGTGTATGAAAGGGTAATGAAGAAAAATATTATGAAACATTTAATAAAAAAATAATTTGCTTAATATAGGACAACATGGTTTCATACCCGGAAAAAGTACACAAACCCAACTGTTAGTCCACTGTGAGAACATATTCAAAAATATGAAAAGCGGAAATGAAACAGATGTGGTTTATCTAGACTTTGCAAAAGCTTTTGACAAGGTAGACCATAATATATTAGCGAAGAAAACTAGAAAACACAATATCGTGGATAAAGTAGGAAGATGGTTAAAATAATTTTTACACAACAGAAAACAGATAGTTATTGCAAACGATGAGAAATCGGATGAAGCCAAGGTAATATCCGGTGTGCCACAAGATACGGTGTTAGCTGCAATACTGTTTGTTATTATGATTTAACACATAGACATGTAATGTTAAGGAATTCGGTAGTGAGTAGTTTCGCCGATGACACAAGAATAAGTAGAGAAATTACTTGTGATGAAGATAGGAACGCTCTACAAAAAGACCTCAACAAAGTATATGATTGGGCAGAGGTAAATAGGATGGTATTTAACTCTGATAAATTTGAATCAATAAATTATGGAGACAGAGAAGGAAAGCTATATGCACTATAGGGGACTAATAATGAGACAATCACAAATAAGGAAGCAGTTAAAGACCTTGGTGTGATGATGAATAGGAACATGTTATGCAATGATCAAATAGCAATTCTATTGGCAAAATGTAAAGCAAAAATGGGAATGTTGTTACGGCACTTCAAAACAAGAAAAGCTGAACACATGATTATTGCTTTTATAAAAGATATGTTCGTAGTCCACTTGAATATTGCAATATGATATGGTACCCACACTATCAAAAGGATATTGCACAAATAGAGAGTGTTCAAAGGTCCTTTACAGCTGGAATAGAAGAAGTTAAGGACCTTGACTACTGGGAAAGACTACAATCCTTAAAATTATATAGTCTAGAAAGGAGAAGAGAACGCTACATGATAATTCAGGCATGGAAACAGATAGAAGGAATAGCAGAAAACATCATGGAACTAAAAATATCAGAAAGAGCAAGA
The DNA here is from genome assembly GCF_015104395.2 of Macrobrachium nipponense. NCBI lineage: Eukaryota > Metazoa > Arthropoda > Malacostraca > Decapoda > Palaemonidae > Macrobrachium > Macrobrachium nipponense. The sequence goes on along the minus strand of NC_061098.1, from coordinate 61,658,751 downwards.
AGAATTAGATTAATAGTGCCCAAAACTACACCAGGAAAAATAAGGAAAGCACACAGGACATTAATCCACTACGCACCAGCATCGATAATGCAGCGTCTATTCAATGCGTTGCTAGCTCATCTGAGGAATATATCAGGAGTGAGCGTAGATGTGTTTAAGAATAAGCTCGACAAATATCTAAACTGCATCCCAGACCATCCAAGATTGGAAGATGCAAAATATACTGGAAGATGTACTAGCAACTCTCTGGTAGACATTAGAGGTGCCTCACACTGAGGGACCTGGGGCAACCCGAACAAAATGTAAGGTCTGTAAGGTAAGGTAAGGTCTCTCTCTCTCTCTCGTAACGGGACATAAATGTCAAGTGACCATGTAGATGATTAACAAGATTTCACGCATGACACTTCTATTCTTTTAAATATTACTTACTTTACTTTACTTTATCTTCCTACCACTGGCCAGTGGCATAAGGCTGATACAGTTCCTCTCCATCTGTCTCTATCCCGAGCCATTTCCCTCGCTTCCTCTAGGTTCTGGATTTCATCCTCAAGATCTCTGACAATTATTTCTATCCACCTCGTTCTTGGTCTACCCAGCGGTCTTCTTCCTATTCGTACTGCTCTCAGTGCTCTCCTGGGGTCTCTATTCCCATCTATCCTCTTAACATGTCCAAACCATTTCAGCCTTCTCCTCTTCAGCCTGATACTGACTGGCATTTGCCTCAATCTCATCCTGTGTCTTCATTCCTAACATAATCATCCCATTTAATGCCAAGTAACCTCCTCAGCAGATTCATCTCGAAAGCATCCAACCCTCTCTCCTCTGTTCTGGTCAGAGCCCAGGTGGACAAACCATACATCAGGACTGATAGTAGTGCTACTGCATTAAATATTCTCATCTTAGTTTTCAAGCTGATTTCATGCCTTGACCAAACGTTTTTTCTCAGAAGCTCAAAAGCTCTTGCTGCTCCTAGTTTTCTTCTTTGTATATCTTCAATTTGCCTCCCGTCTGCTGTTACCACACTTCCCAAGTATACAAACTTCTCAATTTGATTGAGTTCCTGTCCTCTGAGTGTCGTATCCTCCATTTGCACCCAACCGTCATCCCTACTCACAACCATGATCTCGCTCTTCTTTGTGCTGATGTTCAAGCCAAAATTCTGTCTCTCTGTCTCCATCCTCATTACCATACCTACCGGCACCAGCCACGTATCAGCAACCAATGCAACAACATCAGCAAAGTCCAAATCCATAAAACCTTCTCCACCAATACTAGCCCCTCTGTTTTCATTCTCCATCACTCTTCTCATGTGGTCAATATATACATTAAACAAGGTGGGTGACAACACATCCCTGTCTTAGCCCACTTCCAACTGGGAACCAGTCACTCTCCACATTCCATCTCTCCATACTGAATCATATGCTTTCTCTAAGTCTATAAAAGTATAGAATATTGGCTTTGCAGACTCCCATGTCTTCTCAATTATCTGTCTTGAGGTGAAAATGTGATACACTATTGACCTCCCACTTCTAAAACCACACTGCTGTTCTCTAAGTTTCTCTTCTACTATAGGTCTTATTCTGTTAAGTATTAATCTCATATCTTCCCTGAGACTGACAGTAAACTTATACCTCGATAGGTACCACACAAAAAATCATTAATATCAGACTCACTCTATTGGGAGCAACCTACGACAGTTACTCCTACTCTGATCAGGATTCGAATCTGTGCGCCGTCTGTTTCTTGGAAGTAAGTTGACAGTGACCAATACCATTCAGCCATCAAGAGAGGTGCAAGTTTGTAACAGGTGGTTTTATATGATTGTTTGTCAGTTTTAAGCCTGACATTTTTTTATGTAGTCCAAAATATTAAGTCAGAGAGAGAGAGAGAGAGAGAGAGAGAGAGAGAGAGAGAGAGAGAGAGAGAGAGAGAGAGAGGTATGACACCATGAAAGATCTTTTTTTCTGAAATTAAGAGATTATACAGACGGAAGATCAAGAGGCGATTTATAGAGAGAGAGAGAGAGAGAGAGAGAGAGACTAAAGGGTACTGCATGATGTCATCATCGTCTCTGTTAACCATGAAGAAATCCATATATCGGTTTAATGAGAGCCAAAGAAAACTTTTGATGCCTCGGTTTTGTCGGTCATCAAAGATTGTCATGTTTTAGATAGGTAGTCAATATATTGATAGGTTCCCGGATACTGTGTCTTGAGAGTAATTCGCTGTGCATATTTCTCTCTCTCTCTCTCTCTCTCTCTCTGTTACACACGTACACACACACACGAGTATTATAAATCGCCTTATGAGTTTCTGTCTACACTCTTATAATCCCTATTCCGCAAAATTACACATCTGCTTGTTAATTTCAGGAAAAAGATCTTTCACGGTCTTATCTCCCTCGCCTTTCCCCCTTCTCTCTCTCTCTCTCTCTCTCTCTCTCTCTCTCTCTCTCTCTCTGTATAATCTCATCGCAAAATAACACAAACCTACTTGTTAATTTCAGAAAAAAGACCTTTCATGGTGTTATCCCCTCCCCCTCTTCTTCTCTCTCTTCTCTCTCTCTCTCTCTCTCTCTCTATTCTCTCATCTTTCCTCTCTCTCTCCCCCCCCCCCCCCCCCACCTCCCCCCCCCCCCCCCCCACTCTTCCCCCACCCCCCCCCCTCCCCACCCCCCCCCCACCCCCCCCCCCCCCACCTCTCTCTCATCTAAATATCTTTATGATCCCCTATCTGCGTAATCCCTACTTCGCAAAAATAACACTAACGTTGTTAATTTCAGGAAAAAGATCTTTCAGGGTGTAATTTCCCCCTCATCCCCACCCCCCTTTCTCTCTCTTCTCTCTCTCTCTCTCTCTCTCTCTCTCTCTCTCTCTCTCTCTTCATTCACATTAAAATCTCTTTATGATTCCCATCCGTGTAATCCATGCTCCGCAAAAATAACGCAAATCTACTTGTTAATTTCAGGAAAAAGGTCTGTACGGGTGTAATTCCACCCAATTGGCGATCTATACACGACCTCCTTTTGTTTCGGCGGGAAACAAAAGCGGCGCGGAAACCGCTTTAAGAGAATCCGCCGTCTGTCTCGCCTTGGAAAGAGGTCCTGACACCTTTCAGGAAGAATCTAATCCGATTTGCGAAGGATGGCAGAGCTTAGGGATGCGTTAATTGCAACGCTCTGGGGGGGTTGGGGCATTAATATTGAACGAACTTGAGAGAGAGAGAGAGAGAGAGAGAGAGAGAGAGAGAGAGAGAGAGAATTTCATCTTGTATACAAATACCGAGGTGTTATTTGTCCTCTTGAGAATGTGGACCGAAGATGTCAGTCTCTATAAAGTTCCAATATTTTGTCCAACTGCGTCTCTCCTTCCTTTCTTTGCATGGGTAGTAATTCAGTGCTTTTTTATTTTCCAAAGTCACCAAGATTTGTTTTTATCTGGGTTGTGTTTCTTCTCAAAATCTGGGTAACTATTTTCTGCCTACGTCATGAATTCAAGGTGAATCACTAGCGTTAACTTTGATTGGATATTGAATAAGAACAATAAATTATTGTCTAGTTTTGTCATTGCTGGACCAATTGTACGTGTTTTATTCTGGGTACTGGTTTTCAGATTTCGGTTTTGTAGTTCTGTTTTGGAATTATTATTATTATTATTATTATTATTATTATTATTATTATTATTATTATTATTATTTCATTTTTTTTTTTTAGTCTATCACAGTCATTCTATTCGACGGGGTTGTTTTTATAGTGTGGGGTTCCGGTTTGCATCCTGCCTCCTTAGGAGTCCATCACTTTTCTTACTATGTGCGCTGTTTCTAAGAGCGCTCTTCTGCATGAGTTCTGGAGCTGCTTTATCAATTTTTTCTTTCTTTCTCTTCTACTCTGGTGTCCCATGGTATTGCGACATCAATGTGTGATACTTTCCTCTTGATTTTGTCAATCAACGTCACGTCTAGGCTAATGGCACGTATCATTATTATTATTATTAAGAAGATGAACCCTCTTCATATGGAACAAGCCCAGAGGGATCATTGACTTTTACTTCAAGCTACCAAAGAATATGGTGTTTATTCGAAAGAAGTAGCCGAAGGTAATGGTAAATACAGTAAGAGGAGATTAGTTATAAGAAAAACAGATGAATGAAAAGATTTATAACTCAATAATTTTAACATTATTAACACCAATAATGTTGTAACTCATCAGCAGACAGATCTGTCGTCAAAAACAATGACGATCACTGAACTCAAATAAATAATTTCCAGCAGCTGAGTAGACACAGCAAAGACAAATAAGAAGTCGGCTCCTATATCCTCAACCAGAGTCTTCTCTCCCTCCTGGAAATGTAGGAAACGCCTCCCAGGATTCGGCGTCCTTATCCAAGATAAACGGAAGAAGTTACAAGTCTAAATAAATTGCAGACGTCAACGAGAAATTAATGATTCAACTTCCGAACACAGAAGTTGGCTGTCGCCAAACCTCGAGTGGATTGCTTACTCAAGAGAGAAGTTAATCTCCAGACTTCTGTTGAAGTTTAAAAAAATTATCGTAATTATGAACTTCTCTTCTCTGCTACTTGTTGGATTTTTACTTATGTATAGAGTAATGTAAGAATTGTTTGAACGAGGATGACCTTTTCTTAATTTTATTCTATGTTAAATGTAATTCAGTCAAAGGTGCATTTGATGTAGTTGAAATTATTGGAGAGAGAGAGAGAGAGAGAGAGAGAGAGAGAGACGAGAGAGAGCTATTATTTATTTAAATATTATATATTATATATATATATATATAATATATATATTAATATTACATACATACATTAAATATTATTATTATATATAAATAAAATATAAATATATTAATAATTATATAATTATATATTATATTATAATATATATAATGAGAGAAGAGAGAGAGAGAGAGAGAAGAGAGAAGGAAGAAGAGAGAGATTGTTAGTCTCCTTTCAAAATGTTTTTGCCATAATAGCAACAGTAGCATCTATTTCTTTCCAGTCCAGTTTAATGATAAAATCCGTGAGCAGACTCGCATTAAAACTGGGAGAAAAACTTCCGTAACTGATTGAAGGCCTTCTCCCGCTATTCCATTTCGGGAGCCTCACGCAAATTACGAACAAATTTGCCGAGGTTCGCCTAATCGTCCTAATCGCTTGCTATTACGGGATGCTTCCGATGTGATTATCGGCGAAAGGAAGTTGAGACCGATATTTTGAAGATGTGGAGGAAGAGCAAAAACAATCGACTTCTTTTTAAGCTTTTTATATATTTTTATGCATATGTATTATATATATATATATAATATATATATATATATATATATATATATATATATATATATATATATATATATATATATATATATATATATATATATATATATATATATATATATATATATATTGTATGTGTGTGTGTAGAGAGAGAGAGAGAGAGAGAGAGAGAGAGAGAGAGAGAGAGAGAGAGAGTTACCAGGATTAGGATGTCTCAGACTTGTTAATCCATTCGAGGAGACATCGTGTACTCATTTATCTGTAGGAGCAGGTTTTACTGTCTTCAATGTCATCCAAGTGTCCAATTTACAACAGATGGGATGCAGGCTTGCATCAATTAAGACACCAATGTAGGTAGGGGGAAATGGGGCACCTCCTCTGTGTGGTGTTGTTTGATGAAGCAGAAGCCGAAGAAACTAATTGTCTAAATGAAATGTCATCAAGAGGCGGCGAAGAAAGATTCACGAGTTGGCAAGGAGGGTCAAGTAGCGAGGTCAAGGAGAATCGAGTAGTAATAAAGTCGTAGTCGAAATTAAACATAGGGAATAAAAGGGTTAATTATTCAAAACAACAGTTTACGAAATAATAATCAAAATAAGAAAGTTGTTAAATAAAAATAGTCAAGATTTACGTATCTGGTTTCAGTCGCAACCAGAAGCCGTTCAAGGGGCGCCATCTACAAGTGATGGGAAAAACTAAAACATGTATAATTCTAACTATACACCAATTCCCCAATTGTTAGGGAAGAATTGCCTTACAATTATTTCTTGTCTGGTTTTCGTTTAACGTAAATAGGTTACTATCTACTTTTGTCATTCCTTTCAGTACTTTGAATGTTTGTATTAGTTGTCCTCACAATCGTCGTGTTTCTAAGCCATACATGTTCATGTTCTCTAGTCGTCTTTGGTAACCTGTTTGCCTGATGGAGGGAATTAACTTTGTGGCTCTTGCTTGTACCCCTTGTAATCTGTTTATGTCCTTTCTTAGTGTTGGTGATCAAAACTGTACTGCATATTCAAGATGAGGTCTAACTATTGATGTGTAAGAGCTGCAGCACCTTTTCCTTGTTTCTGTATTTGAACTGCCTCTTTATGTATCCCACTAGTTTCTGTGCCTTCTTTTGAGCTTTTATCCTCTGTTTTATGGATTTTAAATCCTTGGTAATAATGACTCCAAGGTCCTCCTCTTGTTCTACACTGTGCCATTCCCGAGCAGTATGTAGGGTTGTTTATTCCGATTTGTAACACTTTACACTTATCTACGTTAAAAGGCATTTGCCCTTTTTTTGGCCACTCCTATTTTCATTAGATCATTTCTTAAACTTTGAATTCTATCTGGGTCTGCTGCATTTACACCTAGTTTGGTGTCATCTGCAAATTTGGCTATCCTGCTAGTTAAGCCTACATCAATGTCATTAATGTAAATAAAAAACAAGAGAGGGCCCAGGACAGAACCTTTAGGAACTCCGCTTTTTACATCTGCTCATTCTGATTCTTCACAATTTATTACATCTCTGTTTTCCATAAGTTACCCTGTCTTCGATCCAGTCTGCTATTTCTCCTACAATTCCTAAAGCTCTGACTTTTGTTATTAGTTTCTTGTTTGGGACTTTGTCAAAGGCCTTTTGGAAATCTAAGTAGAGTGTATCTATTGCTTTACTACTGTCATAAATACCAAGCATGTTATGTAAGAACTCCAAGAGGTTTGATAGGTAGGATCTGTTTTGTCTGAAACCGTGTTGGCTGTTTAACATTAAGTTGTTTCTGTCAATGTGATCCACAGTTTGATCTGCAGTTATGGCAGATTGGTCTATAATTTCCGGGCTCTTCTCTTGGACCTTTTTTGTAAACTGGGGGGACATTTCCTAGTTTCTATCCTTTTGGTTCCTTTCTTTGTTCAGTAGTTTTTCTGTAGAGTTTATATAGGTGAGGACCTATCTCCTCTTTTAGCTCTTTAATTTCTCTTGGATGAATCCCATCCGGGCCATGAGAATTGAACTTGTTGAGTTTGTCTCTTTTGTTTTTAATGTTCTCTTCTGTAATTATTATTTTGTCCAACGGTTCTGCCCCTTCATATTTGATAGCAGGTTCCGGTATTGAGGTAGTGTCTTCAATTGTGAATACACTAGTAAAATCTTATTCAGTAACTCTGCTTTTTCCAAGTCTGAGTTCACTAGGTTACCTCTATTGCCCCTTAGGGGACCTATGCTATTTTTTATTGGTTTCTTACTATTAACATGCCCAAAGAATTCTATTCTGTTTTCTTTACAAACTGATGCCACTCTCTTATCCTCATTTATCTTTGCATTTCTTACTAATTTGTCCACCATTCTACAGATTTCTTTATGCCTGCTTGCTTCTGGTGTTGGGTGTGTGGTCATTGCTTTGTGCAATTTGTCTCTTTCTTTTATTTTATTTTTAATTTCTCTGTTGAACCACTTAGGCTGAGGGTTGCCATTTGTTAGTATTTGCCTTAATAGTATACATCTAGAGAGTTTTTCTGTGTATTCTTCTAGGTAGGCTTCCCAGTATCTGTGCCTGTGTTCTCGTCGTACTCTTGATTTTTAATGTAATCCTTTAGCTTTTATAGGTCTTGTTGATGGTAGTCTAATCTCATTAATATATTCTTCTCTTTATTATGTTGAACATTAATTTGAAATGAGATAGTTTTATGGTCGCTTTTGCTTAGATTTGCACCTACTGAAAGTTCAGACAGTAGGTTATCTTCTGTTGATAGGACGATGTCTAGTATGTTGTTTCCTCTAGTAGGTTTGTCAACCCATTGGTGGAGGAATTAATTTTTTTACAAAATCTAACAGTCTCTTTCCTTCTACGTTTGATGCGGAGGTCATCGTGTCCTAATGTACTGCTGCATTCTAATCTCTCATTATTATGCAGATTTTGTTGTTTATTTCTTGTCCTAGTAGTGCATACATTTCCTCATCTGACATTTGTGGTTGGTTAGGAGGTATTAGTTATATCTTCTTCCCCAGACTGTTTATATTGATGCCAATCGCTTCTTGCATGTTTGTAATTTTACACTCTATTGGACTGAGGTGGTTCCTGACATATTACATAACGCCTCCACCTTTTTTTATCGAGTCTAATATTTTTTGAACAATTGATATCCAGCTATCTGGTACTCTCCTACGAAGTCTCTCGTTGCCTCTTGTATCCATGTTTCTGTGATACCTGTTATGTCTAATTCCTCACTTGCTACCAAAGCTTTGAAGAGACCTACTTTGTTCCAAATAGATTGTGTATTAAACTGTGCCACTCTGAGGTACTTTTCTATCTTCTCTTTTGTCCTCGGTGGCTTTATTAGTTTCCCTTACTGTCACTGCTTCCTGCAGTGCTATTGCTAACCAGATTCTGGGAGCTTTCTGACTTCTTTCCTTTTTCAGTTCACTGAGATGTTTCAAGAGGTTTTCGTTGAGAAGGTTGTTTTGTTCCTTCCAAATTCAAGTGAGTTCCATCTTTTTTATATAGTTTTTTATTCCCTATAAATCTGTCCCAAAAGTTAACAAACCTAACACCTTTTTCTTGGCATATTAGCTTTAGTCTGTCATTGATTCCAGTTGCCTTGCTAAGGGCGTAGTGGCTTACAATGGTTCTGGGCTGAAGTCCTATAAGAATGCCGTTATCAGTTTTCTCATGGATGTTCTCTACAACATTAGTCAGGTTGGCTACAAGACCTTCTGTCTGGTCAGTTCTTCCATCTTTTAGGAACAAGTCATTTCCTCCTCCTTGCACTATGATTGCACTGCTTCTATTATTTACCTTGATTTTTTTCACTGCCTCTGCTATCTTCTTAGCTCCTGCACCTGGATAAGAATTTAATTTTCTCTTACCTCTATTTTTGGCCATAAAATTTAAGCCCTGCTCTTTTACTAACGAGTCTCCAATTAAGATTGTTTCCTCATCTGTTTCTGAGAGCACAGCAAATCTATTCGTTGTGTTGACTCCTTTTAGGGGACAATTGTGTTTTCTGGCTGCTACAACTCTATACCAACAGCTCTCTTGAATTCATCATTTTTGTCCTTGTAAGCTTCTTTCTTTGTACCTAGTCTAGTGCTCGTTTCTGCTTCATTTCTGGTTCTGGTCTTAAGCAATTGTTTTCCAATCTCCACATTACTCTCTCCATTTTCTATTATGTCATTGTTCATTTTCTGTTTCTCTCTCTTAAGGTTTGTAACTTCTCTTCGCAGGTCTCCAATTTCCTTTTCCATCCTGTCATCTCTTCTCTTGTCTTCAAGTTTGTCCTTTTTCAACTTTAGTTCTTTTGCTAATTCTTCTACTTTCCTCATCAGTTTAGCTATCTCTTGTTCTTGTTGACAGGAGAGACAAACACTGAGACTGCCTAGCTTTGATGCACATGCCTCTATGTAGTCTACACACCACTTGTTAACACTGCATTTTTAACTTTTCTTGAGTCATCTCTGTTTGTGTCTTGGTTTCAATATGTCTATCTTTCAAATCACAGCTACTCGAGGCCTATTGGTCCTGGAAAATGGGTAAAAGAATGCAGTGTATGTGTTAGTGCTTGACCCTTCCCTTACCACAAAAATGTCATCTGACCAACCTCCAACTGTTGCTCAAGTGCCTGTGCTCCACACACAAGTTCCGTACTCGCGAACAATTGTCTTTACTTTATACAATACCAATCGAACCGTTCTAACGTCGTGTCAGCTATACAATCTGTCAGTGATGTCTCCTCCGATGAGGAAATCAATGTTGCATATATGAAATGCAAAGATCTGATACCAGAGAGCATTCTCAAGGAGCGATCCCCGAAAAACTTGTCCTCTCATAAAAAAATATCATATATCACTAAGTGGCTAAGGACCTGCTTGGTGGAAATCTACACCGATGACCCTTACAATCTACCTCCAAAGGGGCCTGCTGACCTAAGCCTACCTGCAGTGTACCATACGGCAGAAAATGCCTTCCAAACAGCAAAATCCCTCTCAGAAATAATTGGAAAAAAAACTCGAAAAAAATCGAGGAGACAAATGAAAAATTATCAAGAATCTGGGACGTGATCAAAGGACCACAGGAATCCCTAGACAGACTTAAAACGGTGGAAACAAATAATCTCTCACAGATCTGGGATGTGATCAAAGGAGTGCAGGGATCGATAAACAATCGCAATGATAGCCACCAGACTCCTATGTTTTTCCTCGCCTCCCAGCAACACAGAAGTGCCCCCATCACCTATAGACCGTTCCGAGGGGACTGTTGGTGTCCCAACCTCTTCTCCCTCCCCAGTACCTCTGGTGGAAGATAGATCTCCGGTGATGATTACCAGCCCTCGTGATCCTCCCCATCCTATCTCTCCCCCCCAACCCCCCATCATAGATGCAGATGAGAGTGAACATGAGGAGTCTGGCGGCTGGCAGATACCAACAAGCAGAAAGAAGAGAAGAACCTCTTGTTTGGCTGCTGGACTGGAGCCCAACGTTCGTGTTTCACCTCGCCCGACACCTGAGAAGAGATGTCACGTGGTAATTCACAATCTGCGCTCATCGGTGACGCTATACGCCTTAGTGGGGAGATTCAAGTTTCTCATTGGCTCTGACCCACTCATCTCTCACGAACTCCCATGCAGAAGTAAACACAAAGTGGCTTACAGGATTACCTGCCTATTTCAACACCTCGACGTTCTTATGGGCGAGAATTTTGGTCCTGATATATTAGTTTCAAGATATAACCTAATCCAGGACCAACCACCCCCAGGGGAACTTACTGACACCCCAACCAGGGTCATTTCCACCGCAAGTGCCAGCCAACGGCCCATGGCGAGTGACTGCCCACTCCCCCCTGGCTAACCCCCATCCACCCAAATGATCAGCAAGTTCATCTCCGATCTTCGTGAGTAGCCAAGGATACATTAAACATAATCTCTTGGAATATTTTGGCCTCAAGTGGAACATTCCTCTCCTAAACATGTTTTGCAAAAACTTCAATGGCATTATTGCATTGCAAGGAACGCTCCTCTGGCCACATGACCTTGTCATCTGCGACTCAATTCATGAAGACTACAGAACCTTCTCGACTTCATCGATGCAAGTTACAGATCATATCATAGCCGGTCGCCTTAAAGGGGGCCTTTCTTTCCTGTGGCACAAATCGTTAGCCAATATGATAAAGGTGATGACCTACAGGAGTGACAGATTGCTGGGGCTTCAAGTGACAGTAGGGAACTCTAAAATCCTAATAATTAATGTTTATATGCCATGGGAAAATAACAATAATTTTGATCATTACTGCATGATCCTAGGGGAGTTACACAGTATTATTCATGATTCTCCTGCTGATCAAATTTGTATAATCGGGGACCTTAATTCTCACCCCACAAAACAGTTTTATAATGAACTTACTCGTTTCTGTCAAAATCATGCTCTCCAAATTAGCGATGTAATGCTCCTCCCTCCCTCCTCCTATTCATATGTACATAATAGAGCAGACGCAATTACAACCTCCTGGCTGGACCACTGCATCACATCCCCACAACTTCATGATTCTATTATGACCTGCAATATTCGCTACGATCTTGCAACGGGCTACGATCACATCCCATGACAGGTGTCATTCAGTACCCCATCCCTCCCTACCGTGAACCCCCTAACTGTCCGCCCACTAACGGTAAACTGGGATTTTACAAACCAACAGAAAACCGGATACTTTAGGGCGACCACGGAAACCAGGTTGCAGTCAATAGTTCAACTGGAAGACGCCTTACTTTGTACCAACACAAATTGTAGAAATGACCACCACAGGAGGGATCTGAATGAATTCTATTCAAACATAATCTCCGCTATGCTTGCTTCGTGCAGGACTGCCTATAGATTTCGTCAAGGTAATTCTTGTAATATACCTGGATGGAATGACTTGGTTAAAGATCTGTATACATACTCACAAGAAATGTTTTTACTGTGGAGGCAAAATGGTAGCCCGAGGGAAGGACACACTGCATTACTAATGAGGCAGGCGAGAGTGCAGTTCAAACTTGCTCTTAAGCACTGCAGGTTAAATGAAAGACAACTAAGAGCCTATGCAATGTCTAGAAACTTAGAATCTGGTGATTATCCTCGTCTTTGGAAAGATATCCAGTCTTTAAATCCCAGAACTAAAAAGCTGTCACAGAGAGTAGGGGAAGCAGTCGTGGATGAAGCTATCGCAAGTATGTGGGGCGATCACTTCAACAATATCGTGAATAGCATAAATGATAAGATTCCCAAAGGGATGTAGATAACCTCCTTACTGACAACATTCAATTTCATTTTGCAGACCGTATTACGCCAGGTAACATCAGCGATGCCATAAACAGCCTACCTTATAATAAATTGCCCGGCTGTGATGGTCAAACTGAACTCACTCCCAATCAGATGCACTGTCAATGAAACAACTATAACAACCTCTGTTACGCCGATGATATGGTTCTGATTTACCCATCAGTGCAAGGTCTCCAACAACTCATCGACACGTGCCGCCAATATGCAGAGGAATTTGATATAATCTACAACGAAACCAAGACCCAGTGCATGTCGCTGCTCCCGAGATCGCTTAAGCATATTGCAGAACCATAAATTTTCTTGGAAACCATCAGCTGGAATTTGTGCACGAATTTCCGTATTTGGGTCACATTATCACTGACGACCTAAAAGATACAGCAGACATTGAACAGAGGCGTCGTAAACTATGTGCGACTGGCAACATGATTGCAAGGTTTGCCTTCTGTCACCGAGACGTGAAACTGCTGCTCTGCCGCTCTTACTGCTACAATATCTATGGGTGTTCCCTCTGGACGAACTATACAAGAGAGACCATGAGGCGTATCACTGTTGTGCATAATGACATTCTGAGACTCCTCACAAACACTCCCCGCTACCACTCCGCCACACAGATGTTCATAGAAAACCACCTGGACAATTTAAAAATCATTGTAAGGCGAACAATGTCCAGCCTGGTAACCCGAGTGAGAAACAGCAGCAACCCACTCATACAAAGCATCCTAAGGAGTGAAACAAGAAGAAGATCTAAATTGTGGGAAAGATGGGAAAATGAGGCCTTTGTTCCTTAAAGGACTTAATCTCTGTATTGGCAAGATGTCATCTGCAGATTTTGTCATTATTATATTTATTGCTGATATTTTACTTTTTCATTATTACTGTGATTACTATCAAGTTAAAGTTTTTTTTTACATTCAATTTTCGATTACGGACTGCTCTGTGAGCAAGAGCCCGTGCTGACACAAGGTCAGCTTAATCAAAAACAAAATCAATTTTTGTATTTAGCCCTCTGGACCTGGCTACTGTAACCACCTAAGGTCTAGTTGAAATTTAAGTTATATAATCTATACACTAACTGTTATAACTCTCAATTGATTTTTTTCTCACCAATATTATTACTGTTATTACCAGTATTATGATTACTATCTTTTAGCTACCTTAGCTGTTTTGTGGATAAGTGCCGATTATTCATTTTGCTTAAGCAAATGATTTTTCGCCTGGAGTGAACAGCAGCATCCCTTAAATTACCAAACTTCCAGCAGCCATGAACAGCCAGAATTTTATTACCTGAATGCTTCTCCTTCAAACATGAAAATCCCCGAGGAATTTGCCACCGTGGCCGCACCAGCAGGCCCCATGGGTAGGAAGTTCCACAATCAATGGCACAGAAGCTCGTCTGGGGTTTTTAGTTGGCTAGGACTCCAACAAGGCACAAAAACTTCGCAACCTCAAAGTGGTTTAGCCTTCACTCACTGGGTAGTGGTTGCAGGGGTGGTCATTCGTTACATTAAGGAACGAGCTTAACGGGGCACAATAGCAACACTCCATTTATGCATCCCCAGTTGCCCCAGGATCCCTCCAATCCTGGTCCTTGGAAACCTTCAAGCATCTACCCTGCATTATTTAAAGATTTTCCAGAGCCTCTGTTCTGACGCATGAGGTAGCTGTCAGCTCCTTTTTTAAAGTTTTTTTTTTTTTTTTTTTTTTTTTTTTTTTTTTAGATTTACCAGGAGGAAATCCTCGCAGTCAAAAGATGAAGTAAATCAGAGAGAGAGAATGGGATGGCAAGGTGGCAGATAGGGGGTTAGAACGGAAGTAAAGTAGAAGTTTAAAGGAGGTCGCAACTCGGGGCTCAGGGGACGCTGCATAAACCCTTAAGTGTGCAATACTCTCCCAAGAGAGAGAGAGAGAGAGAGAGAGAGAGTAGTTAAAAGAAAAATTTAACTTAAAAGTTAAGAGTTTCGTGTTTTTCAATCGACATTTGTGTCGACACAATCAAACAAAAACCAAGACTCACACACTATGACCTCCCTATGAAGTCACTTTCTCGATGACCTTAAATAAATCAGCTTTCAGGAACGAAGATAATACCAATAACAAGTCCCTGGGCTATGTCCAGATTTTGTCTTCTCGTCCTCAAACTTATTTTTCTGGGTAAAGTCATCAACATGGAATGATGCATTGGCCTTTAAAAGCTCAGTCGGTTGTTTAGTCTGAGGTAAGCCAGTAAATTTCCAAGACATTATAGGTAAGGTCTGAGATTGAAGTATTATCTTGTTTAGGTCCTGTGATGATGTGCTTGAAAAGTTTATACGTAATTATATCCTCTTGTGGTTAAATAAGTGTCTTTCAGTTTAAGGTTACTGTAGGTTTAGAATGAATGCGCAAATGTAGACAAGGAAAATTTAGGAGCATCTGTTCTCGCACCTGTTCTGAGTCCATGTTTTATTGTTATAGTAATTGGTATTGCTTGGAGGTTTTAGTGGCACCTTCATATCAAGCACTTGAAGGAACACATTGCCTATATACAATACACTTAAAAATACGAAGAATCTCATAATTTATGAATTTCTGAATGAAAATGTAGTAACCATGGAAACTATAGTAAACTATCAGGCTATTGTGGAGACTTCTGAAAAGCCTTCCTGTCAAAGACATGTTGGCTCAGAATCTTTTAAATCAGTATATAGTATAATTTCCTGTGGTGTCCTAACCCATTCGTCCTGCTGGATTATGTGTAAGTATCGGTATGTACACACTCGTAATATCTTGAACAATATGCACGCACCCCTGAATGTCATAAGCACCGCAAAATAGAACTTATAACATGTGCAGGCCCCTGTTAGGCAATTCATACTGATAGCTCCAAATTTTCATTTGGAGTAGGATTTGCTACAGTATCCTCTAACAAAACAAGCCACTTCTCTTTACACAATAATACTTCATTTTTCACGGGAGAACACTGAAATATGGCCAGCATTTAGGATTATTAAAAACGCGCTACCGCAAAAATTTGTCATCATCAATGCTTTACAGGCCTTTAGAGTTATTGTCCTCAAACTCCCTTTGTCCAATGAATCTAGTTTTCGTTCCACAAACTATATGAAGCCTGTTGAAATATGTAGGCATTAATTAAAATGAATGCTGACAAAGCATTCATAGTTGCAGTTATCATGACTAGACCAATTATACTCATTTTTTTAGTAGCGATTCTTTAATAATCTATATTATCTAGAAGGCTTTGTGCAGTAATGAATCTGAAAACCTGACATACACAGATACATAAAACAAAATATTCACTGAAAATAAAAAGAGCCTTGTAAAAATGCAGGACTGAAAAAAATTCCACGCCAGAATTAATGTACAAAACATTTCCGAGTAATAGCCCTTGAGAATTAAAAATTTCGTGTCTAAAAATGCTAGATTTCGCCAGTCATGATTGCAAAAAGGTCAAACAGAAAATTCGGATGAAAAGGGCTTAAAAATGCAATGAATATACGTAAGGAATTGACAACGTACACAAAATTACCAAGAAAAAAAAAGCCTAACATTAAAAGTGCCGAGAAATTGTACTGAAGTTCACATAGTCATGTGTTTTTTAATATCTCTTATAATGTATTTCCCCCGTGGCTTTTAAAAGCAGAACACTAATTTCTCTTCCAAAACCCGTCTCCAATTCAACGTAGATTAATATTTTTAAATGTCAATTTCTTTTCAGTCTTGGAGTCGTCACGTTCTTAAACAATACCTGAGCTTTGATTCAGTGATTTGCTAACAATCTTCATGAGTAATGACTGTTTAATCTTTCATCAGTTCAATAGTATTTTCTGTATATTAATCTTGATCTCTCTCGTTTGGCAATGAACTCCTCACTTTTACTTGTTTTTGTTTACATATTGTGTATTCGTTTTTCCTTTCCTTAGTTAATATAAATTTTGTTTTGTGCATATCATATTTGCTTTGTACATAAATACATACATGTATATATATATATATATATATATATATATATAATATATATATATATATATATATATATATACATATATATTATACTAATATACACATAGATATATATTATATATATATATATATATATATATATATATATATATATATATATATATATATATATATATATAAGCGAATACCACAGGAAAATGATAGGCAGAAATCCATGCGCTTTCGTCTTTACTAAGACATTGTCAAGGAACGAATGAAATACAGCTGGAAAGAAAGTTATCAGGTAAACACAAAGATCAAGAATACCAGAAGGTTGATTGTCAAAAGGGTAAAAATCAGAGATAATCCAGGATTATCGGATATCACACTGTCACAAATCTAAACATAGATTGAACCCTAACAGGAACTACAACGTATCCATATAGTACAAAACATGTAAAAACTGAATATATTAATTTTGTTGCATATATTTATCTACAACTTTTTTAATTATGAAGGCATCAAGTTTAAGTAAACCAAGACTAAAATTTAGAACATTTCCATTATTTAACTTGATGAAACAAGATTCAATGATATTCCTTTTAACTGTGTCATTGAATCTTGTTTCATCGAGTCAAATAATGGAAATGTTCTAAATTTAAGTCTTGGTTTATTTAAACTTGATATCTTCATAATGAAAAAAAGTTGTAAATAAATATAAGCAACAAAATTAATATATTCAGTTTTTGCAAGTTTTGGACTATATGAATACGTTGTAGTTTCTGTTAGGGTTAAAGCTATGTTTAGGTTTGTGACCGTGTGATATCCTGAATTATCTCTTTGATTTTTACCCTTTTGACAGTTAACCATCTGGTATTCTTGATCTTTGTGTTTACCTCATAACTTTCGTTCCTTGACAATGTCTTAGTAAAGACGAAAGCGCTTGGATTTCTGCCTATCATTTTCGTGTGGTATTCGCTTATTTAATGAAGACAAGTACATCTACTGTGATTTTTAAGCATTGATACATACATACATACATACATACATATATATATATATGTATATATATATATATGTATGTATGTATGTATGTATGTATGTATGTATGTATGTATATATGCGTGTGTGTGTGTGTATCAATGTAGCACGAAGGAACTCGTACTTGGGGATATCCTTGATTCCACGGTAGAAAGGTGAGTGAAAAGCTGGGGACTTGGAACAAGTACTTTCGTAGTTTATTCTACATTTTCAAGTTCACACTGAATATGATAAAAGTTGGAAGACCTTTATATACAAAAACAGAAAAAGGGCAGGGCTACAGTATATTAATCTAGGCGGAGTGTTCTTTAAGCAAAAGACACAAGGAGAGAGGATCAAGGTACAATCCAAGTTTGGAGATTTAAATTCCTTGTTGACATGGCTTCAATAAAAATGGATTCCAACAGATTTTTTTTGCGGTGATCTTTGACCATGCAGATTACCAAGGAATTATTCCAGTAAATAGCATGGCCTATCTTAAACCAATGATCTACAATGCCATTATTCGTTAAGCCTCCTGAAATGGCATATTTGTTGTGATAGCATATCATCTTTAGATCTTTCGATAATTGCCCTATATAAATTTCATTACATTCTTTACAAGGAGTACTGTATACAATATTGTTTGAATTTTACGTTCTGTTCTTAATTAGATTATTTTTCAAAATATTATATTATATTTAAATACTAAGTTAATATCAATATTTTTTAAAATGGGCACACCAGAGAGAATATTCTTAAGTTCGTTGGATTATAATATGTCTTTTTTGCTTTATTTTTACAAAGTTCCTAAACATATGGTGGGTAACATAATGAATTTCCTATTTTACCAATAATTTTAAATTCTTCTTCCAAAAATTCAGGACTACAAATTCTAAGAGTTCTAAGATATATACAGAAAAATTTTGAAACCTTAATTTGTTTATCATGGTTAGAGTAAAAATGGATATATGACAAATTAGTTGTGGGTTTCCTATATATTTTAAAACAAAAATTGCTGTTATTTCTAATTACTAAAACATCCAAAAATGGTATACAATTATTTTATTCATATTCTATTGTGAATTTTATGGATGGTACAAGATTATTAATTGTATGCAAGAAATCAGGAATATTTACATTTTCGTTTACAACACAAAAGCAGTCATCTACATATCTTAACTCAAAACACCCTCAACCGGTTTTATTAGCTATAAACGTAATAAATATCTAGTTTAGTTACTATCACCTATCTTGGGTATTATTTCAAATTCCAATTTACAAAACTCTGTTGATTTCTGTGCTACACTCTCCCATATTGACATATCCACTACTGACAAATTAACCAGTTTTGATGTAACATCTTTATTTACTAAAGTTCCGATTGATGACTGACTTCAATATTTATCACATCATTTGGACTTCTATGTATTATCTAGAATTACATACCAACGTCATTATTAATTTGGCATCCCTTTTTATAGAGAATTGTAAATTCACTTTCAATGGTAATTTTTATGGTCAAATATTTGGTATGGCTATGGGTAACCCTCTTTCACCACTTTTGTCTAATATTTACATGGAGTTCTTTGAGTCTAAACTTATTCCAAGGAATTTATTCTCTAAGGTGTTTTGGGTTAGATATGTAGATGACTGTTTTTGTATTTTAAAAGAAAATGTAAATATTCCTGATTTCTTGCATAAAATTAATAATCTTATACCATCCATGTACCATTCATAAAAGGCACAATAGAATATTAAGAAAATTATTGTATAGCATTTTTGGATATCTTAGTTATTAGAAATAACAGTAAAGTTTGTTTTAAAGTATACAGGAAACCCACATATACCAATTTTTAATCTAACCATGCTAAACAAATTAAGGTGTCATAAGTTTCCAGTAGGTATCCCAGAGCTCTTAGAATTTGTAGTCCTGAAATTTTGGAAGATGAGTTTAAAATTATTGATAAAATGAGAGATTCATTATGTTACCCTCCATATTTTTTGGAACTTGTAGAAATAAAGCAAAAAGCCATATTACAATCCAACCAATATTAACAGAGATCTTAAGAATATTCTCTCTGTACCATTTCATCCAAATTTCCTTCCTGCTGTACCCATTTTAAAAACTATTGATATCAACTTAGTATTTAAATATGATAGTATTTTGAGAAATAAACTGATTAAGAATATTAATTATGTTAAATTCAAATAATATTGCATACAGTATTCCTTGTAAAGAATGTGATAAAATTTATATTGGGCAATCATAGAAAGATCTAAAGGCAAGATGCTCTCAGTACAAATATGCCATATCAAGAGGCTTAACAAATAATGGCATTGCGGATCATTGGCTTGAGACGGGCCAAGCTATCAACTGGGATAATTCCTCGATAATCTGCAGGGTCAAAGATCACCGAAAACGAAATCAGTTGGAATTCATTTTTATTGAAGCCACGTCAACAAGGAATTTAAATCTCCATCCTGGATTGTCCCTTGATCTCTCCTTGTCTCTTTTGCTTAAAGAACACACTGCCCAGAGTAACATACTGTAACCCCGCCCCCCCTTTCTGTTTTTGTAAATAAAGGTCTGTCAACCTCTATTATATTCAGTGTGAAATTGAAAATGTAGAATAAGCTACAAAAGTACTTGTCCCATGTCCCCAGTTTTTCGCTCTCCTTTCTACCATGGATTTAAGGATATTCTAAAGTATGTGTTCCTTCGTGCTACACTGGATATATACACACACATGTATGTATGCACAAATATATTTATGTATATACACACTACCTGACCAACCCATCACTGCCCAGGAAAACTCTGAATGACATCCTAACAGCTCTCTCTCTCTCTCTCTCTCTCTCTCTCTCTCTCTCTCTCTCTCTCTCTCTCATGTTAAGATAGTTGCTTCAGTATATGCACACATAATTTATATATATACACACTAGCTGACCAACCCATCACTACCCAGGAAAACTCTGAATGATGTCCTCCTCTCTCTCTCTCTCTCTCTCTCTCTCTCTTCTCTCTCTCTCTCTCTCTCTCTATCTCTCTCATGTTAAGATAGTCGTTTTAGTTACATTGCCCAGCATTTTTGACATTTTATATTTCATCACTTCTCACCCCTCCAACCCCACTTCCAGTTGGGGCTGAACTTGGACTTGATGGGAATTGGAGTGTCTCTGCTCATCCCAGCGATCTTAATTTCCATCACTTTTGACATTTTATTTTTTACCCCTTCTCGCCCCCCTTCCTATCAGGGCTGAACTTGGATTCAAAGGGGATCAGGAGTGTTACTTTAATCTCAATGGCCTCGAAAACAATGGATGGGGCACTAATATCCGTAGTTTTCGGTTATTTTTAGATATCACCCCCCCTTCCCACCCTTCTCCCTTCCTATCAGGGCTGAACCTGGACTAAAAGGACATTGGGAGTGTCAATATGCATCTCAGCGACCTTGAAAACTATAAATTAGAGTTTAATATCTGTTGTTTTTGTTCATTTCCTCATGTCATCCCCTCTGCACCCCGTGTCCCCCTCACCATTCCTTTTGGGGCTGAACTTGGGCTTGGAAAGCCATTGGAAGTGTCACTACTCATCTTGGGAACCTTAAAAATTGTGATTTAGACTCTAATTAATCTGTCATTTTCACTAGTTTCACTTTTCACCCCTTCTCACACCCTTTCCTTTGGTGCCATTGATGTCTTACTCACACAGTATTCTTTCCCAGATAGTAAGTCATATGTATACCAAGATTGGTTGAAATTGCTATATGCATTTTAAAGTACTATATATGGCACCGCAAACATACATACATCCATTTTTTTATATGTAGATATATTTACGTACATACATACAAATATTAAACAAAAATACTTGTTAATTAACAACTAATATACTATTATACTATACCTTAAGAATAACTTTCACCCAAAGGGAAAGGGAATAATATATGGCATATGAATCTTCCCAAGCCAGGATTCAAACCAATGCCTTTGGCTGCGGCAAAGAAGTATAATTGACCTTATCCACCAAACCATCCATCCACATATAAAAGGTCTCTCCTTATTTTTATCTAATCATATATCCCCAAGTACTTTTTTAGAGAAACATTTGGATTTTATTTTTCTGTATGAGGAAACGCCCCTTTCTTCCCCATCGCATCCAGGTGGACTGTTTATACTCTTATTTACCTTTGCGCATCAAGAATTTACCTGAGGGAACGGAGGCTGGTGAAATATGACGTCATAAGGGAAAAGGGGTCATTGTTTACCCTTGTTTACTTCTCCAGTGCGAGAAGAGACCCTCACGGAGGCCCCTCAAAGGAAGGAGATAGGATGAAGAAGAAGAAGAAAAAGAAGAAGAAGAAGAAGAAGAGACCTCTGAATATAGAATCCTATCTGAAGGATCTAGTTCGCCAGAAGGAGGTAAATAAAAAATAAAACACAATATCCAACACGCTACATATATATGGACTTGGTGGAAATGAAATTGGCTAATAGCCTCTTGTGGTTCCACCTCCATTGATTGGAAAGGGACTTGATGTTATGGATGGGAGAATTTTTATTGATACTCTTATTGAATTAATAGAACCAATTGAAATATTGGATCGGAATTTATTATTAATTGCTCGCCTTGTGTTGGGTGTGGGCATCTGTTATCTCAAAGCTCTAATTTAAAATCATATGGAAAAGTACTTGTAGCATAAATGGTGCATTGTTTTCTTTAGATTAGATCGCTTTCATGGCATCTATTCGTTTTTTTATTATTTAACCGATCTTCACCTTGTATTGACTAGTATTGAAATGCGCAGTTCTTTACATAGCCGAGTTCGTCTTGAAAATGTTAAATATGATTGTATGGCGCTATGTACTTTAAATTCCAATTTTTAATATTAAATGGAATACTGGTTGTATAGTATATTTTCAGTGAAAAAGTAGGGTATTATATTTCATTGTTTGAGGCCAAAGAGCTAGTTTTTGTGACATTCAGTCCTAGAAAACAAACCTCTGAAAAATTCATCATTTTGGTGCATCTGTTTACCTGTAAAGTAAGGCTTTCCAGTAGAATTGTAAGTGTTACTGCCATTTAAATTTGTTGCCAATGCATTCAGATTGATTATTTAGTGAGGGACTGTACGTAGGGTTGCAAAGTGCACAGACTGGTAAAGAGTTGTACAGGGTAATTGAGTGTCATTAAAATTGTAGATGGATTGACAAATGTTGAAAACATATAATAAAGATTTGTATTAAGTGACACCGTATAGGAAATTAGTCATCCTGTGGTAAGGGTGTAAGACAACTACAACCATAGGTCTTGTGTGTCGTATGGGGCGACTGAAAGGACAGCTACTGCCTTTCAGTCTTACTCTTTAGTAAAAGGCTAGGTCCACTGCTAATAACTGTGGTCGATGACAGCAAGGGCATACGGTCGCAAAGACCCCCTTTGCCAAACAATAAACCATGCCTGATGTTTTAAGGACTATGAATGCGGCTAGGAGGTCCCCTGTAAGTAATGCACGTCAGAATCCCCCACTAGTGTGATAAAGGGCGAGGGGTCCCGCAGGGTTCACGACTGCAGCCTAAGAAGTTAGTGAAAGAGTGGAAGATAAGAGCAGGTACCTGGAACGTTGGACTCTAGCAGGAAGACTGAGAGAGATAGAGGTGAAAGGGAATGGAACTAGGGAGATAGGAAATGGGTAGAATGGTCTATTATAGCAGTTCATGAAAGGGAAGAAATGGAGTTGGAATTAGAGTAAGTAACAACTGGAGGGAAAAAGTGGTAGAAGTAAAGAGAGTAAATGATAGGTTTATAAAGATTCCAATAATGATAGGGGACAATGTAGTAAATATAATATCATCATACGCTGATATGTATGAACACATGGTTTCAGAAGTTGGATAAGTATTTGGTAACTTATGAAAGTGGAGGAGTGCAAAGCCAAATAGAGTACATCCTGGTTAGAGGAGCTGACAAAAGCAGTGTGACGATCTGGAAAGTGATCTTGGGAGAAGTGTGTGTTAAACAACATAGGTTGGTGGTGATGGATTTGAAAATGAGAGGTAGGAAGCTCAAGAAGAGAAAGAGGAGATCTAGAATTAAGATTTGGAACCTTGAAGGAGAAAAGGGCGAGCAATTTAGGAGGACTGTGAGAGAGATAGCTGGAGGGGGAGAATGTAGAATTTTGACAGGGTAAGAGAGTGAAAAATATCTGGGCAGACATGAGAGAAATGTGTGTAGAGGAAGCAGAGGAACTGGTGGGAAGAACCAGCGGATGGAGTGTCAAGAGAAGAAAAGTGGTGGTGGAATGGAGAAGTGCAAGAATCAAGATCAAGTAAAAGTAAATCAAAAGCATTTAAGGACGGGATATTAAGGTATGCATAGGGTGCAGACGAACGGTACAGAAAAGAGCCAAGAGATGCGAGGAGGGTAGATATGGCTATTGGAAGAACGGCAGAACAATTGAATGAAATAATGGGAACAAGAGAAGGAGAAAAGAATATCTATAACATTTTAAATGAGAAAAAGGCAGAGACCAGCTGTGGGTAAATTGGGTGTCATCAAGGATAGAGATGGAAATATATTACATAGGGATGAAGACATTAAGAAGAGATTGAGAGAGTATTTTGAACAAATTTTAAATAATAAAAATGAGAGAGATGAGATGGGGGAAGCATGGAGGCTAGAGGGACTAGTGATGGCGATACAGGATACAGAAGTGAAGAGAGCATTAAGTAAAATGAAGAATGGTAAAGCACCAGGTCCATCAGTGTTCTAAATTGAAGTGATCAATATACTAGGTACAGAGGGGGAGAAATGAATGATGGATTTATTAAAAGCTATTAGAAGCTGTAAGGAAGAGGAAGTAATGCCAAGGGACTGGGATGAGAGTCTAATGGTATGTAAATATAAGCAGATGATGTTATCGATTATGGTAACTACAGGGGGATTAAATTAACAGCATGAATTGAAAGTTTTAGAGAGGATACTGGATGAGAGATTAAGAGAGATTGTAAAGATCGGGAAACAGCAGTATGGATTCATGAGAGGAAGAGGGACAGTGGATGCCGTCTTCATAGTAAGACAGATACAGGAAAAGAGGCAGGAGGGAAATCAGGAGCTCTATTGTGCATTTATGGACCTAGAGAAAGCATACGCTAGAATCCCGAGAGAAGTGATGTTTTGGTGTTTGAAAAAGAGGAAAGTCTCAGAAAAGTTGGTTAGGCTGGTGAAGATGATATATCAAAGAACAAGCACAAAAGTAATAACAGCAGTTGGGGAAACAGAAAATTTAAGTTAGTGTTGGATTACACCAGGGTCATCATTAAGCCCATTTTTGTTTGTACTGGTCATGGATGTGTTAAGTGAAGAGGTCGGGTATTGAGAGCTGTTGAAGTAGTTGTACACTGATGATCTGGTGATTACTGCCGTAAATGAGGAAGGCTCACAGAGAAGGGTTGGAGAGTGGCAGGAGTCTTTAGAGAGGGGTGGCATAATGGTGAATGTGAATAAAACAGAGGTTTAGGTGAGCAGTAGGGAAGATAGAGGCAGAATAGTAATACAAGAAAGAAGAGGCTTGATTATAAAACAGGAGGAAAAGTTTAAATACTCAGGATCTTTAAGCCAAGAGGGAGGGTGTGAGACTGAAGTTGACAGTAGGATATAAGCTGTGTGGGGGAAAGTGGAGAGAGGTAACTGAAGTAGTATGTGATAAGAAATGTCAATCAAGCTAAAATTCAAGATCTACAGCACAGTGATAAGACCAGTGTTAATGTATGGATCGGAAACGTGTGCTCTAAGAAGAAAAGAGGAAGTCAAGCTTGAGAGAACAGAGATGAGAATGCTGAGGTGGATTATGGGAATATCACTGCTTGAGAGATTGGAAAATGAAATAAGAAGAGCAGGCTTAATAAAGATTACAGAGGTGATAAAAGAGGTACGATTGAGATGGGATGGGCATATGATGAGGGGGATGACGAGGAGGGAGTGAAGAGGGCTTGGGAGGAACCTGTTAAAGGAAGAAGATCGAGAGGGAGGCATAGAATTAGATGGCGAGATAAAATGAAACAAGATGAGGAGAAGTTTTTTGATGGAGGATGATGCCTTTGATAGAAGGCAGTGGAGAAGGCGCATCAGGCAACCGACCCCTTAGTGTAGGGATAACGGTGTGAAAGGAAATATAAAAAGTACAGTAAATTGGTACATAGCTGTAGCAAGTGGTAAAGGTGACAATTGTCGTAGGAAATCATCCAGTTAGTTACAAAGCAGCAGAAAGTGATGTCAAATGAAACAGAGAGGTCTCGCGTGTCCTTTAACATTTTCATGCTTCAACTATTATATGATTCTCTTTTATATACGTAGTATAAGTTCATAACTGCTTCCTTTTAATCGTCTGCGTTCTGCATTTGCATCCGTTACCCAATCTTTGCAATATATATTCCTCCAGCTTCTGTCGAACGCCCAGAGTGGTTCCACCATGACGTCCCTACTTCAGAGTAATGAAGTGATGTTGTCCTCAGTGGATCACAATTCGTCATAAGGACCGAGAAGAAGATTTCCTTGTTTCAGGTCTTCCGATCACTTCCTTGTGTGCTTGAAACAGGTTTAATGAGTTGTTGTTCGGCGTCTTATTTCCCATTGCTTAATTAGTAACTCCGGATGGCAGAAATGGAAAGGTGAGACACCTGTTGTTCTCGTATGGCCTCAGGAACATTTTGGTGTTGTTCTGGTGCGTTGCTTCCAGGTCCGGAGAACGAATGGCTTAAGAAACGGCCTCATTGCATATGCCCATTACTTTCTTTAGAATTTATTTTAGCATGCTTAAATTAAGAGATAACACTTATTTATTGTCGGTAATCTATTTCAGAGGCCACAAGGATAACTTGGGGATTATGAGGAGATATTTTGAGATTTTTTCGTGAGTAACTTCAAACACACACACACACACATATACGTATATCTTCATTCCTCACGTAAGACTTGGAGAGCGAGAATGGCCTCATAATGAATCCTCCCCAGCGTTAATGAGGCAGAATGCAGTACAGTAGTTTCATCATCTGCAAATCCGATAGGAAGGGAACCACCTGTTGTTAATGAGTGCGTAAAGGTGCACGTGTGCGTTGTGTCAGAAATCAATGTTGTGGAATAACGTAGGTTTTGGTATTGCTTAACTGAATGAGAAAATGGTCAAGATAATATCACATTTTCGTTCTGAGCAGAGTTTTGCAGAAGGGAAGGTTTTGTCTGATAAATACACACACACACACACACACAGATTGTCTGCGTTTGCAAAGTAGCATAGCCATATATTGATCAGTCGAAAATACAGTTATTTCATAAAGACAGCGTGTGTGTATGTGTGTGAGAGAGAGAGAGAGAGAGAGAGAGAGAGAGAGAGAGAGAGAGAGAGAATGTGTTACTAAGTAAAGTAACATATCCGTTTATTGATCAGTCGAGCATACTATAGTTATTTCATAAAGACAGGTGTGTGTGTGTGAGAGAGAGAGAGAGAGAGAGAGAGAGAGAGAGAGAGAGAGAGAGAGAGGTTACAATAAACCATAGGGCTCGCTGAAGTGATGTTACTTCCGTTGTAGGGAGGCGAAAGACAACACTCAAGTTTCTTTTTCTTCCTCTCTTATCAAATCTTCCCCTATCCACTGGATCTGTTTTTCAAGGCTTAGAGGAAGCTGTCAATCCTTTCTTTGTTCCTTCTGCTGTTTGTGATTAGTGTGTGTTATCCTACCTAAACAGAATAGAATTCTGTAGTCCGATAAACGTTGTGGTGATCATAGACCTGGTGTTTCTCAGTGTCATTTTGGTGAAAGATCAGAATATGGTCCTCAGTTGTCTTCCTTGGTGCAGTAACAGGTCTTCTCTTTGAAGGGGCCTTTCTGTGACACACTCAGGAGGAACATATTCCAATGAATAATTGGGAAGAAATGGTTAAACATAGACCATAATATTTTTTGCGACAGTGTGTCTGCCCTGTTTTGTGCCAGAAGGATGATTTCAAGTTGTACAGATTATAATGAGTATTAAAAGGAAGGATTATTTAAATTATACAGATTCTCACTTGTATAATCAGTATAATACTCATTATGCAGACTATAATGAATTAGTTGTTGTATTTCAAAGGAATTCTAGTCAACAAAGAGTAAATGGCATTTTGTATGCTATATATTTTTTAGGAAATAATTGCCCTCCAACATGAATAAAAAACATTCATTAATTTTCTGCAAATATTACCAAGATATGATTCCAAACAGATCTGAATATTTTGTTCTGAATTATAAGAAAACGTTGCAGATACACAGAAACCAGATTGTTAAACTGTCGAAGACAGAAAATGGCCGTGCAGAATAAGAGGCCCATATACCTTGATAAAGGAGATAATGTAAAGCTAAATGGGGATTCATGATAAAAGATGAGACAAGCAGTGGTCAAGTGCTGAATCTAAATTTGCAATAAAAAATACTGTAGCCCCTTTTCCTCTTGAATGGCTCACTCCTTGAACTTTTTACCACGATTGAAAAAAGGAAAGAAAGGAATAAATTAAAAAAAAAGAATAATCTATTTTGGCATTCTCCAATGCCGCAATGTCTTGAGACTTCAAAGGAGGAACTTTTCCTCTGCATATTTCCTTCCTCTCTCTCTCTCTCTCTCTCTCTCTCTCTCTCTCTCTCTCTCTCTCTCTCTCTCTCTCTCAGTGCTGCAAACAGTTCTTCAGCGTTGGTAAAGATTTGCAGTAAATATTTAAGTGAGAATTTCTGTTTATGGTTTTCAAAGGTTATCAATCACGAGAAAGCTCGTTCTGCCTATATATATATATATATAATATATATATATATATATATATATATATATATATTATATATATATATATTATTGTGTGTGTGTATAACCGAATCACGAAAGTTTGGAACGTGATAAATGCATAAATAAAGGTATAAGCTACGAAGGAAAGTGTTTTCACTTTCCGTCGTAGCTGATACACACACACACACACACACACACACACACATATATATATATATTATATATATATATATATATATATATATATTATATATATATATATATATATATATATATATATATATGTATCTATAGTACACATATACTTACGTTATACATTCATACATATATTTGCAAGAGTCAACATTGCATTTACTCGTAAAATAAGCTACATTTTTATTAATAAAAAACGACATTCTAGCATTTGACAAGAAAAAAAGAACAAATATCCATTTGACACCTACAGTGTCAAGCCAGGTCTTAGAAATATCTTCAGTTCCTCGTCATACCTCTCGCCATCTGCAACAGGCGACAACTGATCTCCAAAACTGATCTCTGTGATACCTCCGGAAATCTGAAAATTAACTTTGAACACAGAGTCCTCCTCCTCCTCCTCCTCCTCTCAAGAACCACAAAGTTGTTGTCCATTTGGTACCATATGTCAGGGCCATTTACAGTTTGGAGAACTTGGAGAGAACGAATCTGCCTAACTTTCCAGGCGGCCACATCAACTTCCTGTTTCTCTGGAGTTTCCAGAGGTAATCTTCACCTGTTACACCGTTGGTTAGGAGCAATTCAGCCCTGGAATTAGGAGAGAACTTCGATGGTCAGTGAATGTCTCCTGCGTGGTGAAGTGAAGGTGTTTCGTGAGATTGAGGAATGTGGACTAGTTGATCACATACCATAAGGAAATATTCATTTTTCGGTAATGGGAGATCGTCCTGACGTATGAAATTATTAAATATACATTGTTGAACTTCGCATAGGAATGAGGCTATCGTTGTCATGACTCAGAATAAGCATGCGTAGCATGTGTGTGTATAGAAAAGTAGAGAGAAGACAGTTATGAATAAAAAATTCAAATGTAGAGAAATACACAGCGTAATGACAGAGGAAGATAGCGAAATAAAGGAGTATTTTATTTGTATATACACATTATATATATACACATTTATACTATACATACATATATATGCTTTAAAAATCACAGATGCTTGTCATTTTCCTGTGGTATTCGCTTATGGATATATATATATAATATTATATATATATAATAATATGTTCTTATATCATATAAGATATTATATATATATATTATTATTTTACTATCTATATATTTAACATAATACCATAAATACATACCTACATAAATATCATATGCATGCAACTGTAATAAACCCCACGATACCCTCTTAACATCTTTGCTCTTTTTTGATACGGTTGTCACTACAAAGCCTGAAGATCTTCAGGCTTTGTAGTGACAAGCGTATCCAAAAAAAGAGCAAAAGAAGTTATATATATATATATATATATATATATATATATATATATATATATATAGAACAATGTCCTCTCTCTCTCTTCACTTCACCACTGAGGCTTGAAGGTTACTGAAAGTAAATACTCTCACTTCGTTCTGAAGGATTAGACTTTCTTCTCGAAGTTCCCCTTTGCCTTGATGATGATGATGATTATATATATATATATATAGTATATATATATATATAAGCATAATATATGCATACATAAAAGACGAAAGAATACAGAGAAATAAAGAAATACCTTATGTATGTATATATATCATATATATATATATATATATATATATATATATTATATATATATATATATATATATATAATATATATATATATATATATTATTATAATATTATATATGTATATCATCAAGGCAAAGGGGAACTTCAAGAAGAAAGTCTAATCCTTCAGAACGAAGTGAGGAGTATTTACTTTCATTAACCTTCAAGCCTCAGTGGTGAAGTGAAGAGAGAGAGAGAGAAAGAGAGAGAGAGAGAGAGAGAGAGAGAGAGGATGTTGCGTCATAAGGGAAAATACATTGTTGACTCGTCTTAAACTCCTGCTGAAAGAACTCTAACCCGGAGTCTCTCAAGAAGGAAGTGGTAGATTGCCTCCCGAGGATGAACTCTTGCTGTAAAAGAACCCGCTTTACAGAATTCATTCCGAAATACTTCCGGACTGAATCTAAAATAATATATTTCAGATGGTTGTAGTAAATAAAGCTCCTTAATCGATTAAATACGTTGCTATTAGATGTTATCAGTAGTATTGTCATAGTTATTCAGAAGATGATCCCAATTCATATGGGACAAACCCACTGGGCCCGGTGACTTGAAATCTCAGCTTCCATAGATCCTGGTGTTCATTTAAAAGAATTAAAAGCAGGTAATAAGAAATACTGCAAGAAAATATCCGATATTAGAAGAAATTAACTTGACACATTCATAAATAAAGATTGATACGAATGTGAAGTAGATTATTAAAATACGAAGAGAACGGTTTTATGGTAGCCGTTGGTTGTATCTCCGCTTGAACTTTTAAGGTTCTGGTTACACGACATCCTCAGGGAGACTGTTCCATAGTCCTACGGGTTGAGGAATAAAAGACCTCCAGAGCTGAGAAATTCGACAGCGAGGCACATTTCGGTTTATATTGGTGATCTAGTTGATCGAGGTAGAAAACGGGAGTTGATCGAGGTAGAAAACGGGTATCAGGGTATCAGGGATCAATTGTGAATGTAAGGGTTCTCTGTTGAAATCCGACGTTCAGTTTTCTAAAATTCGCGTTTTCCAGTTTTAAGATAGCAAAGTCTATGACACCA
>NC_061098.1:61590056-61625056 GCF_015104395.2 Macrobrachium nipponense | reverse complement strand
GTTACAAACAGAAAGTGTGTTTGCTACACTGACATCAAGTCAAGATAAAATCCTTGTCTCTGACAAATCAAGTTTAAGTGAAACCAATTCAAATAATGCTTTGTTTCAAAATTTAATCATAAACGTCATGGAAGCGTATATTGATTTGATTGTCGTGAAGGGAACAGACGCCAATCGTTATTTTATTTATGAATATGAGTGTCGAAAGATTTTGTAATACTCATTTGCAAATGTGTTATAATCTGGCTTGCTATGTACGGCTTAGTTGATTGAGCTAATCTGAAATGTATTCTTTTTAAATCTATGTTCGCAGATTTCTGACTTTGCTCTATTCTGCAAAGGGGGATAATATCTAATGCAATTTATCTTAATCGACTTGATTTGTTCTTTAGTAGGGCAATTAGTTCCTAAATTAACTATATATGTATGTATGTATGTATGTATGATGTATGTATATGTGTATGTATGTAAGATGTATCCATAACAGATAAGCAGCTATTTATAAAAGAGAGAGAGAGAGAGAGAGTCCTTTTGCTGTATGTGGACGCATATGCGTCAGCCTTATTACATTGCAATAACACCTGATCAATTCTGGTCTTTTATCCCTGCCCTCCCTCTCTCTCCAAGGGGATGAATGTTGTTTCGATACCTGGCACCGAGGAACTGTTGAATATTCATGCCCTCCCTCCGCTCTGCCTTCGATCACAGAGCATTTTAAGAGGGGGAAATAGTTTTTAATCAGATTTTAATGATTTCAGAATTTTCTCCAGTTAGATATGAGTTATAGTTTTTATATTGAGTGTTAATAGTTTTTTAAGTTTTTCCTGCTAACTGTGACCTGTATTTTTTAAGCATATGTTAATCACTTATGTATGAAGTTTCTTGTATTAGATATGATTTATACATTTTAGTCGTGTGTTAATCGATTAGGAAGTTTCTTTTTACTAAATATAAAGCACTTTTTTTTAAATTAATATGTTGATCATTTCTGATTTTTTTTTTAGATGTTACCTATAGTTTTTAATCTTATATTTATAATTTCTGAAGTTTTGCTAGATATGACCCATAGTCTTTATTCAATACTTTCTGAAGTTTCATGAATTAGACATGACTTATAGTTTTTTTTATTCATTGGATGATAACTTCTGTAGTTCATAATGTGTTGATAATGTCTGAAGATTCTTTTACTAGAGCTGATCTATTTATTTTAATTATATGATGGTAATTTCTGAAGTTTCTTGTACTAGATCTAACCTATAGTCTTTAATCATATATCGATAATTTCTGATGTTTCTTTCACTAGAAATGAAGTGTTGTCTTTAATAGGTATGACCTATTCTTGTCTGACATAATAGTCATAAAACGTGAATCACTTAAATCCATTGTAACTCGATCATTCATTAACTATCAGGTGAAACCATGAATTTTATACATGGAGAATGTCCCATTATCTCCTTCATAATCAGACTATTTTATTTCATCTGTATTCTTTTCATTCCAATTTCATCACGGGAATCTGTCCATTTATGACGCTTATTACTTCCGTAATAAATTAGCTTAACAGTCTCCAAATTTTTGTAAAGCTATCATTCAGCAATATTCACATATATTTTGCAAGCGAACAACTGACGAGGTTCAAATGAAGGAGGGAGTGTGATTAATTTTAATATTGGTAATTTCCTTAGTGGGGTTTTTGCGTTTAGTTTTTCCTTGTTTAAAGCGATTGACTTTTCTGATCGTTGTAAGGTAATAATAATTGGGAAAGATATATATATATATATATATATATATATATATATATATATATATATATATATAAATATATGTATATATAATATATAATATATATATATATATATATATTATATATATATATATATATATATATATATATATATATATATATACTATATATATATATATATATATATATATATATATATATATATATATATATATATATATATATATGAGAGAGTCCATCCATCTATGAAGTTGCCACGTATTTACTGGTATTATTGACAGTGTTTGTAAATACATAACTGTTTTTGCCAGTGTGAATTATTTTATCTTTTAATTATGTCGTAGTCCATAAATTACAGATAGATTTTACTGAAAGAGGAACTTGATTCATTTACCACATTTTTAGTACATTAGATATGATATTTTTTACTCTATTTTATGACATTTCTCTTACACAGATATCTTAGTGTCATGGCGAAATTGCCGTAGATCAGTTGAGCATTCAGGAAAGGTTAAGAAAAGAAACATTAGCATAACAATGACATTTATATTTATTTCTTTTCACAGAATATTCATATCATACTGACTCAGGCTGGCATCTATATACATACAATTATATATATATATGTTATTCCCATTGTCTCACGATAGCAGAAGGTCTGTCTACGCTTCTGCTGGTGAGCCAATGGGAATTCAGCAATAGGCAACAGTCTGATGACGTCACTACACGCCCCGCCCAATCAACTGCCTTCACATCGAGTCATGCCGGGATGAAGATGGCATATCTGGCGGGAGGAAATGTGATGAAGGAAAAAAAAGTTCTAATTGATGGATAATGAAATAGACGAAGATGATAGGATCCTGAAGAATTTGATTCGTGCAGTGTACACGAAATGAAAATAAGAAGACGTGTGAAGCCGTTCTGACTTGAAAGAGTAGATTTTGATATGGTTGCATCATGTTTTGAGATCTCCGTGTGGTACAAAGCATGGCGGAAAAACACTAAAAATTGTTTGATTTCGTGAAATCATTGGTTACATACACAGCCTTTGACGCCTTGGAATGAATGAGTATTGAAATCACTTTCTTTGCAAAGAAGCTGCTCTTTTGTTTCATGTTTTCACCTTCTTCTTCTTTTTTATTGATGAGGGAATGTGAATGTGTCAGTGACTTGATGAAGGAACATGAGTCTTATGAGTGATGACAGGAGCGTGACTGGAGTTCGAGGCAGAAGCGGAGAAGGAACAGTTTAGGAGGCACGTTTTGTTGGGCTCACAGGGTGATCTGGGTGTGGCGCAAGGCTCAAAAAGAAGTCGCAATGATAGTATGGTCCATAATATCAAATTCTTCGGCGCCAAAACCAAGTCACTACAAAACGCGCGCCAAACTCCCTGGCGAGCGGGAACGTCATCCCAGAGCGAAATGATTGGCAGTCAGCATCCATGGAGGGAACCACCACCAACACCAGGGATTTCACATGTTTACTATTTACAAGTTGCTGAGAGAGGGAGAAGAAATAATGAGTCGACTTGTAAAAGAATGCCCTCCCAGGAATGCCGATTGCTTCGATATGTATTATATACTCATCCTTTTTTTTTTGCAAGATCTACAGCACAGATAGGGTCCTATGAGTGGTTACAAAAAACTGAGGATGGGGTTGGGGTTAAGGAGAGGACTGGAGGAGGTTGTTGAGGTTGGAGGCTGGTTTTGCTGGGCAAGAGGGGAAACTTAGAGACCAAACAGGTCGCTTGATAAAGACACTCGGATAGTCAACCGAGATGAACATGTCAGTGATGAGGTGACCCCATTCACATCATGTTAATCCTTAGAGTCTAAGAGTTCCACAATGGATTACAACCAACATACAATATAGAGTCACTTTTTGGCAGATATAAAATATACTGGATGCTAAATGTGTGTTCAGTTGAAAAATATGGAGTATGGCCTTTGAAAATATGTTAACGTATTACACTCCACCGGGCCCTTAGGTTTGGAAGAACTCATTTGCTATACAACTATGTAGTTTGTATCTCTGTCTATACTTTTATATAAATAAATTCACCTTTCAAATATATACGTTTACGCAGTTTTCATACATTTATATTCAATTGAATGATATGGCATTCATTACAATTTGGCTCCAATGAGTATGAAAGATTTTTTTTTCAAGTGATCTTCAACAACATACAAATACATCTGCTTACATAAATGAACTTTTTGTCACTTATTTAGTATACAACAAACCAAAGCTGTAAAACATGGTATAAAAAATCACTATACTTATACCAGTGTCCCTTGTAAAGTAGCCCACAGAGTGGCATACGATAATGTAATACTTCTGGAATACCAAATTTATTGTACTGAAACCTCATAACAACTGACAGATTGCTAATACCAACGTGTACAATCCCTCATTCTTTGGAAATCTTAAGAGTAAACAAAAGAATCACTAACAAATATTTGTGGCAGTTTGGGTCCAAGCTATGCGTATGGAATGTCTGCTTCCTGAAGCAAGACATTGAAATCCAAGTTCATATTTACAAAATTAAGCTCAACTTAGGTTAGCTAGACAGAGAATAGACATGGGAGGCTTCTTCACATATTGAAAGGAGTTACTTATGTCTTCTGTACAACTCATATATTTATATATTCATTTAATAAATCATGTAATATACAATACTTGATCAGAAAACAGTTCCCTGTTTTCAATAAATAGTTTACACGCATGCGCTCTCTCACCCACACACATATATATACGTGCACACACTGTAGTTCTGTATTTACTACATTTTATACACGTTTTCGGTTTTTCCTAAGTTTTTTCTCCACGACTGTATGGTTTCTTCTATGACGACTTATTAAAAAAAATGACTTCCAAGACTCAGAATTCTTGTATAAAATAGAATACTGATTTATTATCTTAAAAGAAAGGCCATCAACACAGTGTGACCTTATAAAAGCCATCGTGCGTACAATCTTAAAACAAGTTCAGAACACATTCCTTATGAGGCAGGCCACTGCCACATGGATATAGGTATATATATTTATATATTAGTTTATATACACTTGAGGGGGATATGCACATTTTAAATAGTCTTTTGTTTTTATAGTATTTACATGCAGCACTGAAGGGTAGCATGTACGTCGTTCCTACAACCATGCGCGCGCATTGTGATGAGGTATGGTAACATAAATCTTCAGTATTGCTTATGTATAAAGGATCAGTTTGTATATGACGCTATCAAAATAAGTCTCGCACTTGACTTATTATGGCAACTATATACATGAGGAAAATAGTTATCAATTGAAGTACTTATTAGAAACAATTGTGCTAAAAGTGCTATGACGGTACTAATACTTATAGCACGTGGTATGCAATATGTTGACTCCTAAGCGAATTTTGTTCTGTTTGCCAGATCAAGGCTTCATATGTACACTCTGACAGAATATACTTCGTGCGCGAGGCTTGAAAGAATCGTACATGCCATACTGAGCACTGAAAGTAATGGTGGCTTTCCTACAAATATCACAGATAATTGAGTAAATACCAACGGAGCATCTACCATGCTGATGTGTTACGTTATGTGAAGGTCTCCTTTGAGTATTCTCATGAACGTCTTCTTGAACTGCTGATTAGCGAGAGCGTAGCAGAAAGGATTGATGGGGCTGTTAGCATAGCACAGGAAGTAAGCAAACATGTAGACATGCGTGTTTGTACACTGGCAAAAGCCTTCAGCAATAGCTAGAATGTGGTAAGGTGTCCAGCAAGCAACAAATGCTCCCAGAATAATGGAGATGGTTCTCAAGGCCTTGTTGGCTCGGTTTTCAGATTTTGAGCGATGGCGCTTCTCGCCCTCATTCTTCTTTTTCTTCTTCTTCAGACTCCTGATTGATTTAACAATACCTTTCCGGGATCCTTTCAGGGAACCCTTGATTGAACTTTGAGCGTCAGAGGTGACTGCTATGGAACCTCCTTTGTCCTTTTCAATCAGAGATGATGATTCCGTTCTGGCGACACTGGTGACAGTTTTGTTAGAGTTGACATTATGAGTTGTAATGAGTTGGTTTGTTGGTCCTGCATTGGAGACACTTGGCTTGGATGGCTCTGGTGTTCCTCCTCCAATGTTAGATCTGGGTCGAACAGGTGGTGGTGGAGCATTTGTGGAAGTGGTATTATTTGCATTATTAGCTGTGGTAGTTATGCTGTTGTGTGCATTTGGTGCAGTGCTGCCGTTAACTGTCGTTTCCTGTGGTGGGCTAACTGGACTCGAAGCTTTTTCTGATCCTGCCAGTGTAGTTACAGCTGTACAAGCATGAATAATTGAAGTTACTAGTACATTTGTAGAATGTTCTGAGTTTTCGTCTTTGTCACAGCCTTCATCATCAGCATCTGCTGATTCATCTGCTTCTTCAATGCTCATTTCCAAATCTTCATCATCAGAGCGTGACTGCATCCTACTCATCTTTCTGTGAATGCTATGAGGAGTAGTGAGAGAGGAAGTGAGGGAACGACCTGTGGGTGAGCCTGGACTGTGTAGTGTAGCAGCCCATACTGAGGATGGTGGGTCCTCCACCACGGGGGAGGGCAAAATAATTGAAGATTCATCCATGAAGCGTAAATCACCCGTATCCAGACCCGTAAGAATATCGTAGGCCATAGGACCATAGTTGAGAGAAGAAGGAGGACGTGTTGTGCAGATACTGCTGACACTCATGGTGTCAGCAAACATTGCAGGAGGAGCTATTAGTCTCTCATCCAGCATGTCAGTTGGTGTAGAGGCAGCTAGTGGGAGGATAGGCACAGTACTGATAGGTCTAAGAGGCAGTGAAGTTGGATGAAGAGGCTGTTGTGGCTTTGATGACGGGGATGGTGAATCTCCACCTGACTGAACGCTTAGTGTCTCATCAGAATGTCCACTGTTGGACTGCCCACTGTTGTCATCATCATTCTTGGAAAAATCTGCTGACATTCGTTTAGCTAAAGGTGCTGTGGCAGCTCCTAAAGTTACATCAAGAAGTCCAGATCCATGTAGACTTTGTTCATGGAGGGCCACGTCAGGGAGTATTGGAATCTTCTTAGGAGATTGATGATGATGTGAAAAGGGAAGAGATTTTGCAAGCTGGACTGCTAGAGCTCCTATTCCAGCATCTGATGAGGAACTTCCCTCTAATGTTGTTGATGTATCTAATACACTCTGTTCTGGAATTTTAGGGAGAGCATCAGCTGTTGGAGTCTTGCGGTGTTGTGCTGGTGGGTCAAGTCGAGGAACAGCACTGTTGGGCAATGTACGTCGTGTTGCTGATGGTACTTGACTACTCTCTTCATCAGATTCAAATGCTGGACTGCTAGATCGCTCAGATTTTTCTGCTGGGTCTCCTCGTCTTTCAGAGAAGCTTGTTGTTTCTGTAGTCTTGGAAGAGGTTTTTTGACTTGATGATGATTCACTGACACCTGATCCTCCTTGTGGAGCCTGGGGAGGCTGCGCATTGATGGAAGGTGGTGCTGGTTGTGGTTTATCTTGGCTAAGTAAGGTGCTTTGCGTTTTGCTCATACCTAATCCTGCTGTTCTTCCGGCCATGCCTGCCATTCCTCCTGCACTAAGAGCCACAAGTGTTTGCATCTTCCTGTGCTTTGCCTCTGACTTTTTCTGCATGTCATAAGCTGTTTTGTAGATCCCTGCATACAAAACAAAAAGCACTACTAAGGTGACCCAATAATAAGTGACAATGAGAGCTGTGTTGAAAACAGGGTCTCTTAAAAACTGTACCTCACATTCGTTGGGCTGAAGAGACCGGTATCCAACAAAATGTTCCCATCCAAAGATGCTGATGAAAAACAGGAGCGCTGGTATTATCCAGGTCATGGCCACCATGACCATCACTTTTGTCCTCGTTCGCCATCCGCGGTACTTTGCTGCAATTTTCACAGAGCAGAATCTATCTATGGTAATGA
Organism: Macrobrachium nipponense; assembly: GCF_015104395.2. Classification (NCBI taxonomy): domain Eukaryota; kingdom Metazoa; phylum Arthropoda; class Malacostraca; order Decapoda; family Palaemonidae; genus Macrobrachium; species Macrobrachium nipponense. Next base: position 61,617,360 of record NC_061098.1, on the reverse strand, counting down.
GTAAAACAGTGTATTGAGAAGCTAAACAAACAGTATAATCTACAGATAGCCATAAATCACACAATATGGGGCCAAGTGTCCATTCTCCCATTAAGACATAGACAGTGTAGAAGGGCATTGAAATCGACCCTATGAGGACATCTGTCATGGCGAGAGACGCAATAAAGTAGTTCGACGGCTGGCGAATCGCTCTCTCCACGATGAAGGAAAGCAACACTAGTAGGTTACCGCCCACTGTCAGTATCATACAGCAAGCCAGGCATATGGCAATGAGGACAGTCTGCCAGAGCTCAAAGGGCGGTAGGATAGGTGCCCCGCCCTCCGTCGTGGTGGCGTTGGATGCGCTGCACTCCATGGAGGTATTCCCCCAGCAGGTGAGGTTGTCTCCCCAAAGATCAGAGGAAGCATTGAGGAAACTGATGAAAGGGTCATTGATTCTTGGCACGCCATCCCAGGAGACAAGGTAGGGCACCAACGTCGTCCCAGTGCCGCCCATGCCCAGGGTATCCCCCAGGGGCGCCGTCATGTTAAGAACCGCAGTCCTGCCGCTCTCGGCATCACCACTCCGCCCGCGTTGCTGTTTCCTGCAATGAAAAGGAATAATATTAATGAAAATATTTTCGTGACATAATGTCAAGTAATTCAGTTAATTCTAGATTAAACAGTTTTTTCTAACCCTGGAAAAGGAAATGCAGAAAATGCGCATAGTAGGTAATTGAAAGCGGGAGAGAAGGTCTGGAAGTAGTTTGTAGTTTTATTACAGTATGAAGAAATGTGTCATTAATAAAACAATATTATCTACAAAATTTATATATCTTATATATTAGATATATATATATATATATATATATATATATATATAATATATATATATTATATAATATCTATATCTATGTCTATATAGATGTAGATATGATATATATATAATATATATATATATATATATATATATATATTATATATATATATATATATATATTATAATATATATGTATATATAAATACTATATATACATATATATATATATATATATATATATATATATTATATATATATCATATATATATATATATGTTTATGCATACAGCATAAATAAGTATATAAGAAAAAATTAGTCTCAAAGTATCAGATTAACTGAATCGTTATTATGCAACATAAGAAAAATAGATTTTCATAAATGATGATCAACATATTACTTTTAAGTTGTCGCATTGATAGGGAGGGATTATTCCTGCAAAGCACATTATATTTCGCTGGCAATTCATCCTGCTCTACCGCTGTTTGGGGATTGGGAGGATTATTAATCGCTCAGTACTTCGGCGATATAAGCAAGTGATCATCGGAAAAATTGGCATTAGAATAGAGGATTATCAAGGGAGATTATGTTGTAATTATAACATTGGTAGTTCCACGTTCCGTCATTTTAACTGAAATTTAGTGTCTTTTCCAGAACTATATCTTTTATTTATGATACAAGAGACACAAGGACACCCTTTTGTAGATTGTTTTTTGAAGAATGTTATTAGAGCATTACAGAATTCTTTGGTATTAAGGTCAGTTTAGCCCATCGAGCGCCACAGAATTCTGTATTACTGAAATATGCTATCCTTCAAAAAATCTACTGTACATCTCTCGGTTTCCTACAGTTGCCAGAACGTTCTTTTTGTATGTCAATACTTACGATACCAATTTAAATGGAATTGCTGCAATTATTTAACGATAAGTTTGCTTGCAAATTTTTCTGTTTTTCACAATTATTTGCAACCATGTAACTAAGACGACCTGTGCTAAAGATAAAAAAAACATCTAGAAACGATTAGCACGTTGCAAGAATGTATATTTTCTTGTGTGTGTGTGTGTGCGTGCGTGTGCGTGTGTATGAGTCTTACCACCCTAAACAGAACTACCTTTGGATGAAACTGATATCTTTAAAGGCGCCTATCAGAAAAATATCGCTTCTCTCTCTCTCTCTCTCTCTCTCTCTCTCTCTCTCTCTCTCTCTCTCTCTCTCTCTCTCTCTCTCTCTCTCTCTCCCCGTGTGAAATCAGAAGAAACCTTTTAAAAACTCGTAAGAGATCTGTCCTAGTTTTGGAATGAAATGTCAGAAAACTTGTGACAGATTGGAAAATCTCCCCCAAGCTCCGGTTTGCTGCCAAATGAGAGTATTTGGGTAGTTTATATTTTTCTCTTTACTTTTTAGTGCCGTGGGAGCTTCCAATTATCCCATATACCATTATGGAAGAAGGAACATGAATTTAATAACTGATACGCGTTCGGCATGACGTATTTTCAACGTATATCCTATGAAAGCGGACTGCAAAATACGGACGCTACATATTGGAACACCGAGAGCAATATCCGGCATCGGAAAAGGTAAAATTTCATCTTCAAAAAACCCAGATCGAATTATCCGCAGCTGCTCAGCTGTTGCCTAGCGAAGGGAAAATATTTGGCGTCGAAGAATAATGAAAAAAAGATATCAGGAACTTGGCTGAGAGGCGGGAAAAATCGTGGTAATTTGTTTGTTTTCTTATGAGATTTAGTGAAATATACAATTCGCCCTTGCGAAAGCATACCTATTGACTGTTGGTGTCCATTTGAATGTACAAGAGGCAACTAAAAAATCTTTTACATTCTTCTTCTTACCGGGAGAACTAGAAGCTTTCTTTTGTGTTCTACTGAGGTCTTGATCTGCCATTTATAAAACGCTTTCACCAATATCGGCAGCAGCATCTGAGCAGTGCACTACCACCAGCTCTGTAGCTACAAACATCAGCCATTTCGGTGTTAACCTCATTTTCTTTTCCTGCTGATAAATAATTTGAGTGTGTGTGTACAAAACTTAGATTTTCTGGTTGAATTGGTGTAATTCAGTTATATAGCGTATTTGTGTTCTTAGATATTTATTGTTTAGTAATTATTACCAATATATATTATTGTTTTTCCAGTATCTATCGTTTATCATATGTAATAACTCTAGTGGCCGATTGGATATAAAAATGTCACCACGGGTGAATTATTCAAAGCATGAAACTTATAGGAAATTGATTAAACATTTTCAGAAGCTTAAAGGAAGTTGATTAAACATTTTCAGAGTTTCGGTTCTAAATCTTTAATTTAGATGTAGCTTAGGACAGTTGAATACTTTGGATGGATGGCTGTCTGTCTGTCTGTCGGTCTCCTTATATGTTTTGCAGGGAATTGAATCTTGTTTGTAAAGTGTCACAAGAAGCGTTTTTGTTTACAGGTGTGACAGGGAGAAAACTAGTAGTTAGGATTGAGTCATTTATTTGCCTACGCGTTTCGTAAATCTTATTTCATCATCAGGGCTGAACTAAATCAAGCAAACGAGTTAGAATACATATCACATAAGTAAAACATATAAAAACTACAATTCGCACTTTAAAAATCGCTAAAATAGTTAAAACTTTAGACCGTATTAAAAGAGTACCTGTTCTGCCAGAAGAAGACAGCTCAATGACTATGGAAGGAAGGCAGAGCCACAAAGAGAACATGCTCAGGCCAAATACGAAGGTACAGAAGAGGTGTGTGAGTTCAATCCGGCGCCAACTGCCTAATATACAATGACTCAAGAATGGCCAGTTCGTGTAAGTGGCTTGTTTGACCTAAGAAAAGTCAGAGTATTTGATATTAGTTTGGCAGATTTTTGAATGATTTCTGATGTTAGAGAATTCAGGCTTGGACAATTTATAGCCAATACGATGACTCACCCTCTCTATGTGAGTCAGCTCTGACCCTCGGCAAACTTTTGGTCGAACCCACGTAAATCGTACTGGCTGTAAATTGTCCAACCCTGAATTCTCTAACATCAGAAATCATTCAAAAAATCTGCCATACTAATATCAAATACTCTGACTTTACTTAGGTCAAACAAGCCACTTACACGAACTGCCCATTCTTGAGTCATTATACATTAAAAAGTTGGCGCCGGGAATGAACTTACACACCTTTTCTGTACACTCGTATTCGGCCTGAGAATGTTTTCTTAGTTGTTTTGCTTCCCTTCTATAGTTATTCAATTGTCATCTTCTGACATAACAGGTGCTCTTTTAATACTGTCTTAAGTTTCTTCTTTTTTATTGTTATTTGGGTACAATTTTAACTTTTAGAGATTTTTAAAGTGCGAATTGTTGTTTTGTATGTGTTTTTACTTATGTGATATATATTTTAACTCGTTTGTCCGATTTATTTCAGCTCTTATGATGTAACAAGAGTTACGAAACGCTTAGGCAATACCTGAATGAATCCCAACACCTACTATACATTTCAGGGACCCTGAGTCATCGTTTTTCTCAAATATCTTTCAAACTAAGTATGTGATCGAAATGGTCCTTTAACAGAGTGTACAAGACACCTCGCCCTAATTTTTGGTCATATAGCGCATTGTCAAATGGTGTTAGTTAAGGCGTTTACTCTTGACTTTCAAGGTGTTGCCAAGCAACTTTCGAACGTGCTTTACTCTCATCCCGTCACTCCCTCCCTCCCTCCCTCCCTCACCCTTCCCCTCCTCATCCCTCCCTCAACCCACTTTCCTGGCCTTCCCGTCTACCCCCCCTCCCTCCGCCCCTTTCCTGCCTATTAAATTACATCAAGTGAACTTGATGTAATAAATATGTTGGTTTTTGTAGAATCTGTGTTCATTTAATTATTGTCATTGTATTTTCTTGAAGTAAATAAATGGGAGTAGGGTAAAGAGCGTATGAAGTATGACCGTCACCCTGTTCACCACTGTCTCCTCACTCCACGTGGATCCCCCAATTAGGAGGAGCTTTGTCTACTTCTATTGCTCAGCAGGTGAATTGCCGGAAAGGAGAAAAAAAAAAAAAATAGCAAATGGGTATAATTCGGGGGAAACTACTATCATAATTTCTTTGTATATCTGTGTTTATTCATATCACGCTGCCATTTCGGTTCTACTAACGCCAGTAATAAGGATGTGATTCTTGTACCATACTGAGCTTAGTGAATGAGTCGAGTTTCTTGCCTCTTGAATTATATTACTTATGATAAATGTAAGAGTTACTTATTACCCTTTTTTCAGGCATTTAACATACATGGTTTTTTGTTGTTATGAAGAAGGTATCCAGTTTTCGCCTCATTCATAATCAGTTAAGAAATACATTTTCTTATGTCTTTCACAGGTTTGTATCTATTTTGCAGCATCACAAACTGTCATAATTGAAGAGTCGTTCGATTTTTATTCCATGACAGCAACAGACCAAAAATGCTGGTGATATATATTTATCAGTAAATTGCATGACTTGTATAATCTGAATATACTTGTGGCTTATGAATTTGAATGATAGAAATTCTTAAGTCTACCTTAGTTCACAAGTGCATCTTAAAGAAAATGGAGATGTTTACTTTTTAATTACCCCGTGACAATCGGGTGACCAAAATTAAATCACACAGTTTAACCGACAATCCAGTATACAATTAACACTATTATTTAAAGTGGAAAAGGAATTATGAAATCTCTCTCTCTCTCTCTCTCTCTCTCTCTCTCTCTCTCTCTCGTGTATTAAGTACTATCATCGGTTGAAAAGAGTTGGAAACAACTGAGAATATTGCAGGAACTTTATTCACAGTCTTCGTCACTATCAAGGGACGAATCATTGTTGATAATTACGGGATCTACAGGTCTGTGGATGTTATACGTGTACCAGTATTCATCCTCGAAGGCTCTGGACCGTCTCACTTTTCTATTGAGATTGATCCTTAACCTTTTGTTAGCTTTCTTGATTTTTTATATGGTTTGGAGTCGTATTTTAAATGCATTTCTGCAACGACGCTGACAAAGCAACATGGCGGCCATGACAGCGAAGAAAAATCTGTCTTCATCAATTACGCAGTAGATAAATACTTAAAGTGCGAGTGCTGCAGCCGATAGACAGACAACCCCTTAGCATTACGGTATTACCTGACACGCCCAAGGATACTATAAACAATACATTGGGAAAAATTAACCATTATTATGATCGTTATGTCAAACCTCCCTATCCTCTTCATTATGAACTCTCCAATTATCTGCTGGTGTTGAAAAATATCATGGGAAACGGCATTTTATTCCATATTGCAAATTACATAGAGGTCTTGGTGGGAGAAATGAGAAAAACAGTGATAAAGAGAGAGAGAAAGGGAGAGAGGGAGAGGGAAGGGATGGGGGATAGCGGGTGATCGAATCTGTAAATGAGACCTATTGACCCTTACGACTTTGCCTTTAAAAGTCAAGAGTAAACACTTTAACTAACACCATTTGACAATGAACTATGCTACCCAAAGTTAGGGCGAGGTGTCTTGTACTCTCTGTTAAAGGACCATTTCGATCAAATAATTGGTTTGAAAGATATTTGAAAAAACGATGACTCTAGGTCCCTGAAATGCATGGTAGTTGTCTCCTTGTCACCTGTTCTTCATATATATATATATATATATAAATATAATATAATATATATAATATATATATATTATATATGTAATATATAAGTATATATTTTATGTGTGTATATATAATATATATATTTTATATATAATATATAATATATATCATCCAAGCTGCAAATGCCTTTAATATCTGATTCGCTCTACCTCGGAATTGATATATTTTCATATATGCACCGAAGGGATTTTTAGTTGATACTAAATTTCGTCCCTCATGGATCGAACCCACCGTCCAGTGGACGGGAACGAAATCAGGACGGACAGTGACGAATGATATATATGAATCACGGTGATGTAGAACATATTTATATATATATTATATATATATATATATTAATATATATATATATATATATATATATATCTTCCGTTTATTATATTTATTGTAAACGTGTATTGAATACCACGTGTCATTATTTTCCATCTCAAAATGACTGTAAGAAATGTCTTTCATATGATGCCCTGTAACAAGGATCAGTTTTATCTCCAGTGCCCTCTCTCTCTCTCTCTCTCTCTCTCTCTCTCTTTCTCTCTCTCTCTGCACTGATGAGAGCATTCTTTAATTAACACGATTTAATACCAGCGTGCGATATTTCTTTTTGCCGCGGTGGACGAAAGCCAGAGATTAATTTTCTAAAAATGCTCTTGATTTCGATACGCCCCGACTCAGGGTCCTATGATGATGGTGGTGATGATGATGATGGGAAAGCTGTACAACGTCATGGCGAGCCCTTTGTCTCGCGATGAGGCCCTGTAAGAGATAACAAAAGAAAGACGAATACCCCTTTTTCGACTTTCTTTTACTTCTTCTTCTGCTTCTTCTTCTTCTCTCTTTTCCGGTTTTCGCGTCCTCTGCTGCCGCCTTAATACAGCGTAGTGGATCTCGTCAGTTTCTCTGCATTCGCCGCACTCCTTCGTTTTCATTTTGCTTCTTGCGCGGAAATGGGGGCCATTTAAAGCACGTCTTTCCCTTTTAGGATTCTACGTGAAGGATTTGCTGCCATATCGTTTTCGAAGGTCTCAGGATTTTGTGAGCGGTGTCCGAAAGGATTTTTATTTCTTTGTAAGTTTGCTAGAATTTTTACGAATACTTGCTAAATGCATATTTGGGGTTTGGGTTTATTGCACAATATTCAAGGTTTTATTTACGTGAAGAATAGAGCATTAGTCAAGATTCTTTTGATAGTACTGTAAAGGCTTAGAGAATCAGGGAATGATATCTGAAGAGTATTTGTAGACCCCGAGGATTAGTTTAGAGTATTTAACGAACAAGTGTTTGAAGGTCTGAAGGATAAGTGTAGATTACTAGACTGTAATGGAATATATGGAGGATTATAGCTACATTTCAGAGTACAGTTTTGAAAATCGAAAATCTGTGAGATTATCGAAAGCTTTATTAGAAGGGGGCAAAGGCCAAAAGGGTCATCGGTTCATATATAACAAGAGTTTTAAGGACTGTCGACATCTTTCTGAAGATCTGCTCTCTTGGGTAGAAATTGTCGGTTTTTCCAAATTCAATGATTAGTCGGTGAGACTGAATTTTAATTAAATCTAACCAAATGTTAACTGACACATGGAAAGAGGTTTTACCTTGTGGTGGGAAAAACTGAAAGACTTTCCTCATTATACTTTCAAAAGATCTCTGAGAAAAGTATTTTTTCTTTGATGGGTGTTCAAGCGAGTGCACATGAAAGGGAGACGAGTGAATCACAGGGATATGACGGTCTCTGTGTTTTTATTCTCATCAGGAAGAGTGTGAGAATCTTACGTGTCTTTTTAAGAGTTTATTTTAAATTTTAATTTTATACATTTATTCCGCTACCTGTACTTTGAAGTTTGGGTCAATACGTTGTCTTCTGTCAGTTATATGTTAAACTGAACGTATATCAGTAGTTTTGAAGATTAGGTCAGCATTTTGTCCTATGTCAGCTACATGGTAAAATTTATATCAGCAGTTTTCCTTCTTGAACTGTCATTTTTTTCCAAATATTTTTTTGTATATGTATTTATGATAATAGTAATTGATTTATTTGGATTGTGTCAGTTTAAAATTAATGATTTTCACTTTTTATATCACGATTTTATGGAGATAACATCAATTGATATTTTTATTTATTTACAGGAAGTGACTGTGCAACAGGTATTCAGTTTTGTAGCTGACCGATAAGTGTGGATTCTGAACCCACTTATAAAGGCAGGCTTAATTATATTAATTTATTTGTTCATTCATGTCTTAATTTTCTGCATTGCTTCGGGTACTCTCGTTACTGATAGTTTTAATGTTTTTTTTTTCATTTCCATCAGTAAAATGACTATTTTTGACTTTTTATAATCTCCCGCCTTTATTTCCATCCCCCTCACCTTTCTTCTACTTTCTCTCGTCTCTCTCCTCCCCCCCCCCCCCCCCCCCCTTGTTAATCTTTGTCCATTCTAATTCTGCATTCGATTTCTTTTTCCCTCTCTCCCATTTCCCCTTCCCGCTGTGCAAATGTGATCCCTGTGCCAAACATGCAATGAAGCCATTGATCAGATGCCTTGCATCGCCCTGTTAAAGGTGTGTGCAATCTAGGGAAGTGGAGACAGAACAACTCTGGTGGCTCTGCCAACTCCTCGCTTTCTCTTCTCTTTTTCTATGTAACCGCTTGTTTGGATTCTGGGAGCGCAGTGGAGATTCTGTAGCGTTTGGAAATGGGCGTCTAGAACGCGGAACTTTTCGCGTTACGAATGCGTCCTGTCTCGCGTTGCGAATACCTACTTCAAGAGTTTCCAACACGTCTTATCTCACATTTCGAACGGGTCCTCCACGCCTTATGGACACGCTTCCTTCTCAAGTTAAGGATGCTTGCTGTTGGGTTACGAAAGCGTCGTCCTCGAGATGCGAACTCGTCCGCCTCGAGTTTAAAACGCTTCTTCTCCGAGTTCATAAAAAATAAATAAATAAAGCGTCCTTTTCGAGTTACAAACGCGTCTTCTTCGAGTTGTGAACGCATCGTCGTCTAGTATTTTCCGTTATTTGTCTGCTCTTTGTGTTAATACACTGATAACCGAGTGTCTTGATCTTGAATAATGGGGTGCGTGGCTCTATAATAAATGGTTTAGTTTCTTGAGTTAGACATTAAGTCTAAGTAGACAAAAAACATAAATTAACAAACGATAATGAAGAAAGTTGCCCCAGGCTGCGCGAGCTGAAGGAGATACTGTTTTTATATTAAAAATGTGTCTTGATATTTAAATGGTAGGTGTTATCTTTGTTTGCAAATTGACATGACATGAAAGCGGGGAAATTATGTGGGAGGGTTTATCAATAGAACTTTTTTGTCAACGAAACTAATCATTATGGAATGTACTCTTTGTTCGGTTACAAAGGAAAGCCATATTTCTCTCTCTCTCTCTCTCTCTCTCTCTCTCGTTCTCTTTATCAAAATGTGGCAGTATTCATTCAGTACAGGCAGTAATGAGGCCAGATACCTAATGGAAACTCTCTCTCTCTCTCTCTCTCTCCTCTCTCTCTCTCTCAAAATGTGTTCATTCAATAAGAAAGTAATATGGCCAGACACCTAATTTAAAAATCTCTCTCTCTCTCTCTCTCTCTCTCTCTCTCTCTCTCTCTCTCATCTCTCTCTTAAAATGTGTTCAATTCATAAGAAAGTAATATGGCCAGATACCTAAATTTAAAAATCTAGTCTCTCTCTCTCTCTTCCTCTCTCTCTCTCTCTCTCTCTCTCTCTCTCTCTCAAAATGTGGCAGTATTCATTCAGTACTGGCAGTAATGAGGCCAGATATCTAATGGAAACTCTCTCTCTCTCTCTCTCTCTCTCTCTCGTCTCTCTCTCTCTTCTCTCTCTCTCAAAATGTGCTCATTCAATAAGAAAATAATATGGCCAGATACCTAATTTAAAATCTCTCTCTCTCTCTCTCTCTCTCTCTCTCTCTCTCTCTCTCTCTCTCTCTCTCTCTCTCTCTCTCTCTCAAAATATGGCAGTATTCATTCAGTACAGGCAGTAATGAGGCCAGATACCTAATGGAAACTCTCTCTCTCTCTGTCTTTCACTCTCTCTCTCTCTCTCTCTCTCTCTCTCTCTCTCTCTCTCTCTCTCTCTTAAAATGTGTTCATTCAATAAGAAAATAATATGGCCAGAAACCTAATTTAAAAATCTCTCTCTCTCTCTCTCTCTCTCTCTCTCGAAATATGGAAGTATTCATTCAGTACAGTCAGTAATGAGGTCAGATACCTGATGGAAACTCTCTCTCTCTCTCTCTCCACACACAGACACACACACACACAGAGATATAGCATACAACTGGCCCGTATTGGAATCCTATGAGAAAGAAAACTCCACCCAGTCCATAGTAGCAGATTATAGTACTCAGCTCGTTCTCAGTAAGGGATCCTTACGACTTAGATTTGAGAAATATCTAGAAGTGTTTTCGTGAACTAATCGGTGATAAGATTAGTGTGAAAATAGTAGGTAAAGCGGTCTTCTAAGTTAAGTTTATCAAGTGTAATACTATAAATCAGAACAAGATGGCAGTAAGTTCCAACTGCGGGAAGAGGTGGCGTAATTTGGCGTGTCTAGCAGATTCGCAATACGATGAGGTAGCAGGAAGGGAACTGGCATTTCTCATCTATGAAATCAGCAACAGTCCTGAACCAAAAGATACAAAAGCATTCATAGATATATTTAGAAGGATATAATCCTTCAAACTGGAACAAATCTAATTGAAAACATTGCTTGAAAAATAATTGAAGAAGTTCCCAAATAAAATACCAAGTGGTCAAGAGACTCATAAAGAAAACATATACATAAACCAACATATTCCGACAAAGAAAATGAATAAGGTTGAATCTTGTTGAATAATCCTAAATTGGATGCATTATGAAAAAGAATGCCAAAACAAAAGCATGCAAAACTGGTGTTAAGGCTTTGGCTATAGCATAGTCAATCCACAAAAACCTAATTCTGAAAAATGTTGCGGCTGCATGCAACAATTCCGACCCATCCACAGTTCGTGGCCCTGAGGTAAATACAAGGATTTGAGAAAAGATACAAGAATTTTTTTGTTTCAAACATGTCTTATCATGGATAAGACAATGCTTTATTAAATTCAATATTTGAATGTACAAAATAGTTGAGGATGAAGTAAAGCTAGAAGGAGGGAAAGGAAGAAAGAAGAAGTAAAAAGAAGAAAGTTAGGAAAACGGAAGCAAGAAAGTAAACAAAAATGAAATGACAGAAAAAAATAAGGAAAACAAAGAACAAAAGAACAAGATAAAAGTTATTGGAATGCAGAGTATTTACTCACATTGATACTACATATGGAGGCCAATCAAAGCAGCAATACCTACGAAGAAATAAAATTACGATATGACAAACAAAAAGAAAAGCCAAAATCCCGAAAGAGGCCTCTAACCCAGATCTATACAATGACGGGAAAGAGGGAAAAAACAAAATAAGACAAGAAAGAAAAAATTAAAAACTAGCAACCGGCTTTTGAAAAAGAGGGAATTGTCAGATTTGGAGAAAGATGTTTACTACAAACATCCTAAGATATTGTCTTAAAACTATGAAATTATATGGTTAAATGTGGCATACTTAGTATTTGGAATATTGGGATGATTGCAGAGATTCTGCATCCAAAAAATAATTTGTAAAAACCTAAAAGGAAGGGAAATAAGGTATGTAAGTTCGACAAAAAATGTCAAATATATGCAACCCTGTATGCCATTGAATCATAATCAAAATTAAATTAACCAAGCCAAAGTCAATAAAATCCCAAAAATAAAGAAAGAAACAAATAAAGAGGGTGAAATCAAGAATATCAGGTAAAAGAGAAAAGCCAAAACCCCACCAATGAGATATGCAGAGGTTGTCAGCAAAAAATTTCAAACGCATCAGCTCCGAAATTCTACTCAAAGAAGTAATAATAACTTGTATTTATTATGCCAAGAGGATATTGCAGAAAGAAACGGAGGAAAAGAAAATTGCAGATTCAGACACAAAATGGAATAATTATGATGAAGGAAAGATGAAATCAATTTTAATGGAAAAAGTTGGATTTTTAATGTCAGAATTTCTGGAAATTTGAAAAAAAGAACAACATTATCCAGAACAGGAAACAGAGACTATGGGAAAATTCCTTATTACTACCAGCTATTAAATGAAGGAGAAAAACACCGCAAAACCATCATAGTGGATGAATTGCGCCAGGCGCGTTTAGTTACGAGTATAACTCAAAAAGAAAAATAGAAGTACTTAGAAAAGTAACCCTAAAATGAAAAATGAAAAAGAAAATAGATATAATGTAATATAAGTGAAACCTGGCTATTTCCCAAGAAGACTGGGGAATGATGATCAAATAAAAAGGGTTCCGTCCAAACTTATAAGATCATATAGAAAAAATAGGAATCAATGGGGGGAACCTCGCAATCTTATGGGAAAGACAAAAAACAAGGCAAAAAAAATATGTAGAAATATAGTTAACCTCAGAATGTGAACTAATAGCAGGTAGGAATTTGAATCTGAAAAAATTGATGAACATAGTAATATGGATAAGACCTCCTAATTACTAAAGAGTTTTGACTTAATTAAGTTGAAAAAAATTGGATGATATATGTAGGAAATCACAAGGACTTGGGACTGATTTCTTCCTATCTGGCGTGACTTCAACTTTTCCTTTCGTAGAAATGGAAAGAACGAATAGGGAGATTTGTGTTGTACTTATAACATGTAAAAAAAGAAGAAAGAGTAATAGTAGGTGTCAGAAGAATAAAGGCAGCAATTTTGTTGAAAAAGCTATTAGATATGCTTACTACGAATTACAAACATTCAAACAAATAAAATCCACCTGCCAAAACAAGAAAGGAAAAGATACCTTTGTTAGGGGAACCTAGTATTTGTTGAACGAGATGAATTTATGTTAAAGAAATAAATAGTTTATAATGCTAAGTATTTCAGACCATAATGTCATATAATTAATATACTAGTTTCTATTCCTCAAAAGCAAGTGAAAATATATATAAATAGCCAAGAAATCTGAAAAAGTGGTAATATATGTAAAATATATATATATCTAATACTTCCGTATCCAAGTTAAAAATATTAAAATTGGTTCCCCAGAAAAATTTAATGCAAGAATTAAACCAAAAGATTGGTGGAATAACCATTTTTCGTAAGTTGATGGAAACATAAGGGGTAAATACTGGAGATTATTATTAATAAAATTGGATGGAAAGAAAATTAGCTGGAAAAATATATACCGTAAAATAATAAAAGTAAACATCATTCATGCATACCTCTAATCTATATCTGGAAGGATCTTGTTCCAGAAAATTAATCAGAAAAGAAAGTGGAAAAAAAGGTCTTTGCAAAATAAAAAATATAAAAAAATGCATGGAAAGTTATAGAAACTAAAAATAATTAATAAGATAGAAAAATCGCAGAACAAAAAAACGATTTATACCAATCAAAAAAATAAAATTGGTAAAACGGGCCTTGAAATAAAAAAACCCTATTATAAATATCAAGCTAAAAACCCCAAGCTATTATACTCATATGCGAAGAAGATGAATAAAAGAAGAATAGAAATAGGCCCCTTGGAAGAATTGAAGGGAGGATTAACGAATGAAAAAAAGGCGAAAATTTGACAAACATACTGGCATGAACGATAGTAAGAGAGTAATTCACCCCTGATAATAATAATTAATGAAGATAATGATTATGAGAAGTAAGGGGATTGAAAATAGTGAATAGTTTGAGCTGACATAGATATTAATTGAAGCTGATTTATTTGCTGGCAGGCTATTAATGAAAATTAAAAAAATGGAGCTGCTGCAGGGCCTGATGGAATTTCCTGCTATTTGGGTTAAAGAAAGTTAGTTCATTCTATGCCCAAAGCCACTTGCAATTATTTATTAAGAGACAAAGTGTAGATTACAGGGCCAAGATTTATGATTGAGCACAAAGAATTTAGCATAATATTACCCCTCTCCCCTAACTTTCAAAAGTGGCGATCAAGACTTAAGGAGGCCAAGATAATTTATAGGCCTGTGGAGTCTAACCATCACATATTATTGTGAAAGTGTATGAAATGGGTAATGGAAGTAAAAAATTATTATGAAACATTTTAATAAAAAAAAATTTTTGTTAAAATTAAATTTGTTTTAAATAAAGGCACAACATCGGTTTCGTAACCACGGAAAAAGTACCACAAACCCAACTGTTAGTTCCACCGTGAAGAAACAATAATTTCAAAAAATAATGAAAAGCGGAAATTGGAAAAAGCATGATGTGGTTTATTTAGACTTTGCAAAAGCTTTTGATAAAGTTAGGACCAAATAAATATTTATTAGCGAATGAAAATTAGAAAAAACACAATATCGTGGATAAAGTAGGCGCAAGATGGTTTAAAAGAATTTTTACCCAAACAACAGAAAAAACAGATGAGTTTTATTTGCAAACTACGAGAATCGGTAATTGAAGTCAAGGTAAATATTGATCCGGTGTAGCCGCAAGGTTTACGGTTGTTAGCTGCAATACTGGTTTGTTATTATGATTGCAATACATAGACAAATAATGTTTGAAGGATTCGGTAGGGTGAGTAGTTTCGCAGATGAACTGACAAGAATAAGTAAGAGCAAAAATTTACTTGTGATGAAGATAGGTAAACGCCTCTACAAAGAGTAACCCGTTAACAAAGTATATGATTTGGGCGAGAGGTAAATATGGATTGGTGGATTTTAACTCTCGAAATAAATTTGAATCAAAAATAATTATTCGGGAGAAACAGAGAAAGAAAAGCTATATGCATATAAGGGACCTAATAATGAGACCATCACAAATAACGGAAAGCAGTTAAAAAGGACCTTTGGTGTGATGATGTTAAGGAAAACATAGTTATGCAATGATCAAAATAGCAACTCTGTTTGGCAAAATGATAAAAGCAAAAAATAGGGAATGTTGTTACGGCACTTCAAAACAAAGAAAAGCTTTGAACACTATGATTATGCTTTTATAAAACATATGTTCCGTAGTCCACTTGAAATATTGGCAATTATGATATAGGCGTACCCACCCACTATTCAAAAGGACTATTGCACAAAATAGAGAGTGCTAAACAAAGGTCCTTTACAGCTAGAATAGAAACGAAGTTGAAGGACCTAGACTAACTGGGAAAGACATACAATTCTTTAAAATTTATATAGTCTATAAAGGGAGAAGAGAACGCTACATTGATAATTCAGGCATGGAAACAGATCGAAGGAATAGCAAGAAAATATCATGGAACTTAAAAATATCAGAAAGAGCAAGCAGAGGTAGATTAATAGTGCCCAAAACTTGAATAGCCAGGAAAAATAAGGGGAAAGCACCACAGGACATTTAAATCCACTACGCCCCACCAGCATCGATTAATGCCAGCGTCTATTTCAATATTGCCGTTTGCCAGCCTCATCTGAAGGAAGTCTATCAGGAGTGAGCGTAGATGTGTTTAAAGAAGATAAGCTCGACAAATATCTCTAAAACTGGCATCCCAGACCATACCAAGATTGGAAGATAAGCAAAAATATTACCGGCGAAAGATGTACTAGCAACTCTGTATGCGTAAGACATTTAGATTGGTGGCCTCACCACTGGGGAGGGACCTGGGGCAAACCCGCCGAACAAGAATGATAAGGTCTTGTAAGGTAAGGCTAAGGTAAGGTCTTCACACAACACACACTACACAACACACCCACACCAACCACACAATATAAGACATATAACTAGGCCCGTATATACTGCCCGTATTGGAATCATAATGAATAAATAACTCCTCCACCCAGTCCATAGTAGCAGATTATAGTATCTCTATCTCTTTCTTCCATATAATGGGATCCTTACGATCCTTCTATATGGCATCCTTCCTATCCTAATCTTGCTCCTGATCTGGATGACTAAATTGGCTTGTCCGCCTTCCTCTCTGGTAGTTGGTGGCGTCTTCACTCCCTTCATTGATGGGATAAAATAATATATCCTCTACTTGAAGGGACTGACAACTGGGGCGAGAGATATATATATATATATTATTTTCCCTCCCTAACGTATTGGTTGAACTTTTTGTTTTCCCCCAGAGAATAAAAAGTTGCAACATTTTCGAGAAGTATACCCATTCATACATACTCATGTACTTCTCCTATACACAATCCTGTTATTTAAAAGAGTATAAAGAGTGAGGCTGTATGATCCGCGTCTTGGTCAAGAATGCTCAAGAGCTTGCTTACGGACATATCTAGTATTGAATGATGGTCACTTATTTAGGTAGTAGTCTTTTCTCATGAGTATTGGTTAGCTTCGTTACCAATATTATTGTTATTATTCAGAAGGAGAACTGTATTCATATGGAATAAGGCGACAGGGGCTGTTGACTTGAAATTCAAAGACTTCTAAAGAATGTGGTGTTCGTTCGAAAGGAGTAACAGAAGGTCATGAGAAATATAGAAAGAGGAGAGAAATGAACAAATTAATGATTAAGTAAAAATGTACGTAAAAAACTTGAATCATCGCATAAGGGTAGTCATACCTAACTCAAAGATAACCTTCTTTATCCATTTTTCAAAGGTATTTCGAAATCATACTTCAATCGTATATTGCATTAACATTCCTTTCCACGATTGCGGTAGGTTGGCGTCTGGGAAAGAGAGTCTCATGAATATTGGATGACTAAATCTGGCTCCCATATTTTATGGGGCCTGGTGATCGCTGGGTAAATATATTTATTGTGGATGATGGGTAGCAGATTCTCCTTTCTAGGGAACTTTATATGCTTGGTTATTGCATCATGGACAGCCGACAAGAATAGTGAATATACAGTTTTCTTAAATCTTCGGACACTTATTGCTCAATAATGCCACACCTGGCAACTCTAGAAAGGGGGCGGAGCTTCAAAATCATTGCGTTTGTTGCTTTTTAGATTTCCATTAACTTTACACTATAAAGATTCTGAAGAAGTCCAACAATCATCTTGTTGCACTATACTAGTTAAAATTTGAAGGACCATAGTATTCAAATTAATTCTCTAAGAAATTTATGCCTTAATCTTGATTTCATTCGACAGGTGCCGTAACATTCAAAGATTGTAAAAAGACGTGGAATATTTCAAACACAGGCTGCGGTCATTCTTGCTCTCTTGACGTAGTCTGTACTTTTGAAAATCGGTTTTCATCTACAAATCATTCACGAAAAAAGCTGTGATAAGTAAAAATATTTATTACGAGAAATAACTCAATATGCATTGCACAGACAATTAAAGTTTTACTTCATGCAAAAAATACTGATGTGTTTGGAGATCTTTCAGCCTAGCAGTAAAGTAATGCAATCATGCAGACTAACTACGAACTGCTTTGTAATGGGAGCATAGCCAGAAAATCTTTGAGCTGACATGCTACTTTACCCTTGATAAAGATGTATTTTTAAAGACTATTGCTTTATAAACAGCAAGTAGCATTCGATCCATGTTAACGGCATAGTAATCAAAGTGTGAAATCCGTTACGTAAGCCAATATCCAGTTTCCTCTTCACATATAGAAAACGCTCTTGCGGATGCAACTAGATTTGCTCAACCTACATTGACTGACATTGACGTCAGCTAACTTTAAACGCTTTGGAATACAAACATAAATTTTTAGAAACTAAAATAATGACATCATCACTTACGATGATGCAATAATATTCCCGTTCATGAAGGAAAGCGAGTGAATATTGTCGTCGTGATAAATAGTACTGAAATCAGAAATTCACTTTCTATCTACCAGATCTCTATGAACGAATCCATCCGAGAAATTCCTATTACTTCGGACATATATCGTCTTTTTAAGTATCTGAACTTTTTTTTCAGTTTTAACTTATTTGATATAATTTGCAAAGTATTTTCATATTCAAGAGTAAATTTAGCGAGATTATGTCTTTTCAGTAAAAACAAATGGGTAATACGATGAACGAAAGCTAGTAAAAATTTCCGGTTCTCACTGAGTCATCTTTTTCCTTGGAAACTTTTTTTTAAGTTAATTTCATGTTTTCTGTAAATATTGACACATTTGTTCAAATGAAAATATATCTGCCTTTGAAATCGCAAGATATCAAAAGATATATGTATAGAAACTGATTAATTGGTATTTTCTAAGCCGATAATCGTACGCAAACTCCGTAACAGTTTTATAGCGTATATTTGTAATATGAAAACAGTCGCCAATCACCAGCCACTGAAGAAGTCAAAGGACTTTAAGCCTAAAAACTTTCCCTCCAAAAAACTTGTGTTCATTATAATATGAACTTGTAAACCTCTACCACTCCATGTCACATATCAAAACGGTTGGGCGTACCTGATCAGAAAACAGCCAGTAATCTTTAGTCACTGAAGGAATAACAGATATTAAATTTATTAAATTAAAAGAAGCTTTCTGTCAGTTTAAAACGAACCTTGAAGCTTGTAGCACTTCATCTCGTATACCAGAAAGATTTTGCAAATGTAAACAATACAACAGCTCACAAGAAAAGAGCCAATAAACTCCAGCCACAAAAGGCACATCAGATTTTAAATCGCTTTAATTACACGAAGATTTCTGTCTATTTAACACGAACCTTGAAACTTATAGTACTCCATCTCTGATACCAGAACGATTAAGCGATCGTAAATACAAAAGCACCCAAGAACAATAATAAAACAGCTCTTGCATTTGCATCCTCTTCCTGCTTCTGCAGTTAGCAACTCCCTGAACCGCCCCCCCCCCCCCCCCCCCCCCCCCCCCCCCCCCCCCCCCCCCCCCCCCCACCCCCCCAACCTCTCTTCTCATCTTGCGGAAGGCAGACAGTGGGTGACCTACTGTCTTTGGTTGGTGGTGGTGGTGGTTTAAGGTAAAGCAGCTTTTAGTTTTGTATTCGAGTTCACGCGAATCCTAATTCTCTCGGGGGCTTCTTGCTACAAGGCTCCAGAAATCCTTTGAAGTCCTATCCCTCGAGTGATCCTGCCCTTCAGGTTTTCTTTTTTATTTATAGGATTCTTTGCTTTCCTTATTTTGGTTTTCGGTGTGGTTTTGCCGGACTCTATACTTATTATTTAATGCTCGTCTTTCCTTTGTTGGTTGATAATGATGATAATAATGCGAGTTTACATTATTATAGAATCTTTGATATCCAGTGGCCGGAAACCTACTGTTAAACCCTACGGTTTTATGCAACCACATATCAGCATTTTCTCTTGTAAATATAGAGAATGAACTGTTGTAAATTCGCTGCTAACGTATTTCCTTTTACTAAAGTTTTAACGTTGGTCAGTTATAGTCTAGTATTAATGTAGAATAGAAAATGATTATAAGAAAACTTGAGAAGACTCATCGCAAGATTAACTCAAGTGAAGCAGCCATTGTATAGAACAGGATTTGCCAAATAGAGGATCTACCTCCTTATATGAAAATAATAGTAATGGAAGGAAGAGGAAATGAAGAATTTCTTCTTGTTATGAAGTTTTTTTTTAGGTTGAAAAACGGTATATAACAAGGAAAAATTTAAACATTTGATTTATTGAAATGAACGTTTAATTCAAATAAACCCATGTGACAGCGAACACATGTTAATATTCTCTAAAAAATGCTATATATTTTCTTTAAAATGCTAAGCTGTAATGACAGGAGTAATTATAAGATATATTTTAGAATATTGTGATATATTTTCTCAAAAAATGTTAAGCTCTAATGGCAGGAGTACTTATAACAAATATCTTAGCATTTTATATTAGTTTTTAATGCTTAGTTTTTAATGCTTGTGTGCGTTTACCAGAGCTTTCTCACCTTTTTTATTTTTCGATGTAAGTTAAATTCATATAGAAATCAGATTCATCCCCTGACTAGTAATTAAATCCTTTGAATCTCACTTTGCGACTAAAAACTTCTGATGGGCGTCAAGATATGTCAAGGCCAGTTACATAAATCCCAGACTACCAGTAAACAAGATAAAGGGTGAGAGAGAGAGAGAGAAGAGAGAGAGAGAGAGAGAGGATAGTATACCTTCCTGAGTCGTTCCTTCCTTCCCCTTCTGAGCCGTAATGGAAAGCCAGTTACGATTATTTTAGGGGGAAAGAGGAAATTGCATCCAAATAATATGGTAAGAGAAACGAGAAATGTCAGAAGAAAGCAGAGAAGATTAAAGGAAGGGAGGCGAAGAACCCAGACGAAGAGGGGAGTAGAGAAATAAGGCAAGAAGAGAAGAAACGATGGGTGAATTAGGGAGAAGAATAGAAAGAGACAAAGGGAAATAAAGTGACAGATGTTAGGAGAGAGAGAGAGAGAATTGTTTAAAACAGAAAATTAAGAGCTGTGATAAAGAGAGAGGCATACGGAGAAGAGAAGAGAAAAAGGGAAGAGGAGGGATAAGATAATAGGGAGAGGAGAGGCGTAGGATTAAAGGAGAGATGAGAAAAGAGAAACACGAGATAATTAGAGCGGGAGAGACACGAGGGGAAGAGAAAGGAGACACAATAGGGAGAGGAGAGGCGTAGGATTAAAGGAGAGATGAGAAAAGAGAAACACGAGATAATTAGAGCTGGAGAGACACGAGGGGAAGAGAAAGGAGACACAAGTAAGAGAAAAAGAAGAAGAAAGAACTGAGAGCGAGAGAGAGTTTGTAAACAGTAGATATATATGCATTAACTGGATGGTCATTAGAATATTAAGTCTTAACAGTTAGAAGATTATTATTCATTAATTAAGATGAATTAACGTTTAAATAATATTAAAGAAACGTAAATAATAGAAATGGCACAGAATCCGCTTGTGATAAAAGGGAGGGTAACTGAAAGAAAACGTAAAATTAAATGAGTATATCTAAATAAACAAAAATTATATCGGTAAATGGTTTTGCATTGATGGCCATTTTTCATTAGTTTGGTATAATTTATTTTTTTTTTTAATTAAAATTTATTTTTCTTATCTCTGTTCTTATATTTCATGTATTTGTGTACAGTCAAGTTCAAAAGTCCGTCGACACACTCTGTTCATCATTTTAATGGTACATAGATGGCGCTAGTCTCGCCACTACCAGGGTGAACTTCGAGTGGAGGAGAAGTCTGGTTTAACAAAATGATAATTATGAAATTTTGTTTACTCCTGTATGACATATGCAATGATTATCATTCCACACATTTCTAGTGCTTGGATTGATTCACAGGGTTGATATAACCAGTAGGTAGATGTAGTGATTCAAACAATATATAATTATATGTATCATACTGACATAATGAAATTCTAATTTTGGATTAAGTAAAACAAGTGAATTGTAGATTTTATTGCCAAATGTCAAATACGGAATCGTTCAGTAAACTCTGTTCTACTTTAGACCTAAACATTTTCACTAAGATTTGTATTAGTAATATACTTTTGATCTTTTCCATTCTTGACATTAATTTTCATTATGGTAATTTCTAGCACTGTAACAGCAGCAGCCCTATCAGTAATAGGAGTAGGAGTAGTTGGAGTTGTAGACTTGTAGTAGTAGGAGAAGTAGTAGTAGTAGTAGTAGTAGTAGTAGTAGTAGTAGTATCTAGAAAGACCGAGGCATGCAGAGAGAGAGAGAGAGAGAGAGAGGTGATCGTGCCTGTGTGTGTGTTCTGTATAAGTTCTCGTCTGTTGAGTGAAGCACTGTGGCCAGACTTCGGCCTATTTAGCTTGGAATAGGCCAAAGTCTGGTCACCGTCGGGTGAAGTGGTTGAATCACTTATTAGAAGAAATAGTTTAAGTTTCTTTTTTAGAACTCCGTTGCAAAAATATATTTTAAATATCAGACGCCTTATAGCAAAACTCATTCATTCATATAGAAAATGTTATATTTGGTTATCTTTTCAAGTTTTTTCAATCTTGAATATTATTTCAGCTTTGAGGTGCTTTAAGTGATGACAATTATTGTTAAGCATCGTTCTTAAGCATTTCCCATTTTTGATTCTCCATTTATGATATGGCAACCATTCACTGAAACAATAGCAAATTGATATGAAAATGGAAAAAAATACAGGATACAAATTACATCACTATGTGATGAATTATTTTGTTTTAATCTTGCTTTCATAAGGGATTTAAATACCATTTGAATACTGGGTCATATCTTTACATTCGTGAGAATGAAAAGATTTAAGTAATGAACAAGTGTTACCAGTGATGAATGCAGACCACTATGATAGAACTCGAAAGGATCCAACCTAAAAAAGCATTTAAGCAAATCAACGTAAATGATAATCGCTTCACAAAAATTTATGTGATCATGTGTTCTATAGAACTATGATTTATACATTTAAATAGATTTCTTAATAGGCATAAGAGAAAACTGGCAAGCGTACTGCTTGTTGTTATTAAAGGATGTTAAATGGACAGGTCATTACTTAATACTCGCCTTAGTGCACTTCAATATAGACAACGTTTTTTTTGGCGATCTCTCTCTCTCTCTCTCTCTCTCTCTCTCTCTCTCTCTCTCTCAGATAAAATTAATAAAAGAAAGGAGAAGATAAAAATCAAATTTGCAATACAGAGGATAGTATGAAAATGGCAAATAAATTTAAGTAGAATTGATTTTAATAGACAATGCTGTATTTAACATGTGGTAAGAAAATCTGCATTTCACTTGTTTTACCTAAATCCGAAATGAGGGTTTCATTATGTTAACATTATATGTATATATAATTATATATGGTTTGAATCACTACATCTGTCTACTGGTTACATCAACCGTGTGAATCTATCCAAGCACTAGAATGTGTGGATTGGTTATCATTGCATTTGTCATACAGGATTAGACAAAATATCCATATCGTATGTTTAACCAGGCTTCTACTCCTCTTTTTACTCTGACCATTCAACCGGGAAGAGCAAAGAAAGGCCGCTCTAAGTTCACCTTGTGGTGGCAAGACCAGAACCATCTGTGTACCATTGAAGTGGTGACCAGAGAGTGTCGCCGGACTTTTGAGCTTGACTGTACCATTAGGTATAAGTTGAAATTCCCCAAGACCGTGAAAAGGTCCATGGTAATAATAATAATAATAATAATAATAATAATAATAATAATAATAATAATAATAATAGCAATGCAAGAACACTAAGATGAAAATAAATTTCAGTTCTGTATACCATACAATAAACATGGAAAATATCTCATAGATATTTATATAACAGAAAAGCTAATCTATGTTATTAATTTCAGAAAGTAAGTTGATCCTAGACCACCATCAACCTTTCCTGGTTATAAGTAATTACTTAATAGCAACTTAAGTACAGATTTCACTTGTAATGGAAAGCTAAGTAATGATACGCCCTGCGCAAAATTCACGATCGAGTAAAGATTAGATCCTCTGCTATTTATATTGACCTTAATTCTGTTGGGAATTAAGCTCCATTATGCCCTTCGTTTAGGAATAAGGGAGAGAGAGAGAGAGAGAGAGAGAGAGAGAGAGAGAGAGAGAGAGAGCTTTGATGGCATTAACGAGCATTGAGGAGATAGGTAACTTGTTGTAATATCATAATTGTTTCGAAATTGCTTCTTGTCCCGTCAAATCAGTTTCGCACGCACCCTGAAAACAATTTAAAGAGAGAGAGAGAGAGAGAGAGAGAGAGAGAGAGAGAGAGAGAGAGAGAGAGAGAGAGAGAGTTTGTGTAGATAATCCTGGCACGCCCCAAAGTTAGGCTTCCAATGTGCTGTTAATCTACTGAGTTTCCCTGTAATTTAAACTTGTTTGAAACATGATCAAGGATTAATTGTTTTCTGTTCATGTTTTTGAGGGAGTATAGGGTTCAAGTTTAGTTTTTTTTATAGAGAGAGAGAGAGAGAGAGAGAGAGAGAGAGAGAGAGAGAGAGAGAGAGATAGTGTGTTAACTGAAAGTCAGGCGGTTGTACATGTTATGATTAAATTGAAAGTTGAGAAAAACTAGTCATACTTTTTTTTAAATAAAAAGGATTGGAACTTATCAAAGTATGAAAAAAGTTAGTCGATTCTTGTTTAGAACTGTTGTTCTTTTATGATCAGACTATTTGTTTCTTTTCAGTCTCATAGAGCGTAGAATTACACATAAGGTTATGCTTGGAGTTTTACTAAAATTAGAGTACTGGTTGGCCTTATGCCTGACAACGTATTTGTATGATTTGGGAGAAGTAGGATTGTAAATTTTGAAGAGAAAGGCCTTTAAGTCTATGAACGTTTCAACCTTGGTGGATGTTTGCTGTCTCTCAAAATGGCTTTTTTTTAAAGCTTTAGTTTGATACGACGGTATCCTTAAGTTGTCGTAATGCACTATCATTCATGTTACTGCATTTATTTTATTAAGTAAACAGTTTTTCTGTAACATATTAATTTGAATAGATAGTTTTTCCTGTAATATATTAATTTGACTAACTAGTTTTTTTTATGTAACATTGATTTTAATAAGTAACTGTTTCCTGTAATATTGTAAGGTAAATAACTAGTTTTTGTGTAGTATAGTAATTTGAAAACAAGATTTTCGTGCAATATAGTAATTAAAAATTATCGTGTAATATAGTAATTTAACTAACTACTTATTATCCTGTAATAATTTAAATAACCAGGGTTTCCAACATTGTAGTAATATAAATAACTAAATTGTTCCAGCAATACAATAATTGAAATAAATATATTTTTCTGTAATATACGTAGTTTAAATAAGCAGTTATTTAATATATTACTAATTTGAACAACTAGGTTTTTCATATAATAAATCGAAAAGCTAGTTTTTTTTCATATAATGTGGAAACCCTTCCTTCATTTATTCCCAATTATGCTCTTGTACATATCACTGACTAACTCGTATTTCGAATCCGAAAACAAGACAAGATAAACAGACAATATAAACGAAAAACTGTTGATCATAAATGTTTATCATCCATCTTATTTTTTCCTTTTTTGTCCGGATATCGGTCAGTAGCTTTTCCGGATATCACGGTGGGATACCGGTCAGGAGGCGTCCCCCATCTGTCCACACCGGACCCGCCGAATCATCGATTGAAGATCGATTGTATATATTCAACAAAGCTCAAAAGGATACGGAGGGAGAATCGGGGAAAAAATTCTTTCCTGAGAGAGAGCGAGAGAGAGAGAGAGAGAGAGAGAGAGAGAGAGAGGATATGAATCTATTAGCCCTTTTGTGCGTCAACGTGGATGAGATTTATTTTTGTTCGGGAGGTATTTTGAATATTTCGCTGGATTGTGCAGAGAGAGAGAGAGAGAGAGAGAGAGAGAGAGAGAGAGAGAGAGAGAGAGAGAGAGAGAATGTGAATCTTTTAAGCAATCAACGTGGAAGAGATTTATTATAATATTTAATCCGGAGGCATTTTGGATATTTTTTGCAAGCCTGTGGGGATTAAAGGGTTATATATATATAATATATATATATATATAGGTATTATATGGGATATATATATATATATATATATTATATATATAGATATATATATATATATATATATATATCTATATATATATATATATATATAGATATATATATATCTATATATATATATATATATATATATATATATCTATCTATATATACTATTATATATATATATATATATATATATATATATATATATATATCTATATCTTAATATATAATATATATATATATTATATTATATATATATATTATATATCTAGATATAGATATATATATCATATATAATATAGTATATATATATACTATATATATATATATATATATATATATATAATATATATAGTATATATATATATATATATATATATATATATATTTTATATATCTATATATAATTAATAGATGAAGGCAGGAAGGAACACACAGGAATTTGACATTTTGACATTTATTCCGACGTTTCACAATACATTATTGCATCCTCAAGGAATTCTACAATAGAATTGTAGAAATTCCTTGAGGATGCAATAATGTATTGCGAAACGTCGGAAAAATGTCAAAATGTCAAATTTGTGTGTGTTCCTTCCTGCCTTCATCTACTTAGTGTGGCTCTGCCGAGTGGCTCCTGCTGATTTTGGCTATAGTATATATATATATATATATATATATATATATTATATATATATATATATATTATATATTATATATTAGATAGAGAGAGAGAGAGAGAGAGAAATCTGTCATTTTAGATTTCTGGCTGTCATAAGGAGATTCCTTTCGTTAAGTAAATTATATTGATCATTATTTTATGATGTTGATCAAACACGATCGTAAAGAACCCATTTTTATTGGTTGAAATTAAGTTAAGAATTTGATAGTGGAAACTGTATTAATTATAATGATTTGTTTTCTTTATCCTGAAAACAAAGCTGTAATTTTGTCTGTAATCTGTTCCAGTAAAATTATATTTATTAGCTACGTAATGGAGACAAAACAGATTTCTCAGGCTTCCAGAACTTCCAGATGAGAAAGAATGTCCAATTCTCTCACTTCTCCACAAAATACCGTTTCCTTTCTTGACTTAACGACTGCTTTTCCCACTCATATCTATATTTCACTCTAGAGAGAATTTCCCTATTTCTTTGTTCCCCCCCGGCAGAAAGGAAGACAAAAATATGAATAAATTTATACCTCTTTCCTCATTAACTTTTCTCCTTCTTGGTCGTTCCCGTGGGGGACACCAACTCATTGAAGAATAAAACCGCATTCTGAGAGCCGTAATTTGGGTGGCAGGTTGTTGATAAGAGTTCGATATTGAGTGCATCGTAAAACTCGAAAATTTCGCCCTTTTCCGGTATGTCAGCTGAGCGATAAGATGGCGTGTCGATAGGGTTTTATGGCAGCCCACTTTGGGTGCGAAGCTTCTA
>NC_061098.1:61562556-61585056 GCF_015104395.2 Macrobrachium nipponense | reverse complement strand
ATTTACATCAATACCGACAGGAGAACAGCTAAACAATCATCAACGTAAACGATACCACTTTACAGGAATATGAATGATATTAGGTAAGTAGCGTTTTTTTTCGAAGAATTCCATATACAGGTTTGAGAGCAATGGTGATAAAGGATTTCCCATTGCCATGCCAAAAATTTAAATTTGTTGATAAAATTCGCCATTGAATATAAACTTACAATCACAAATGCAACAAACTCGTGAGTGAAATGATGTGACTTATAGGTAGAGGTAATTCATCTGAGTTAGTTCATTGCTAAGATATTCTAAAATAGAGTCTATAGGGACTTTAGTAAAAAGAGAACATACGTCAAAACTAACGAATCTATCAGTAGGGCAAAGAGCATTTTGTATAATTTATCAACTAAATCTAGAGAATTATATATATGAGAATCGGAGATGGTTCCAAGTAACGGGGACAAGATCTTAGTGATATATTTTCGAGAGTTTATATGAAATTGAACAAACCTACTGATAATAGGCCGCATAGGGTTTATTTTCTTGTGCGTTTTGACTAATCCAATATAAGTAAGGTAAGGTAGCGAAGGAGAATTGACTGACAATTTGCCTAGTAGTTCTGTTTTATCTTTAAGGATACTTTTCACTATGCTATTGAAGTTTTTTATGACTTGATCAAGAGGATTTTTTGTTACCGCGTGAACCTCCTCTGTGGCTTGAATAATATGAAAATGAGGGATTTTCCTCATAAGTGTTTCAATCGGTTCATTTTAAAGCTGGGAACTAAGATCCCGTTTTCTGAAAGTAGCGTCACTTAAAATATCCTTTCTCTGTAACGGAATACATGGCTAAATTATTTTTATTGAATGTGCCTGCGTAGATTGTATAGTATATATTTATTATATATAATATAATTTATATATATATATTATATATATTATATATATAATTAATTAACTATTATAGTATATTCCTCTGGTGACGTCACATTTATTTGTCTGCGTCATCTTTACACTTGTGATCCAAATGCAAGTAATGAGCTGTAACACCATTGCATTTGATGATTAATTTTGTAAGTAGATTGATAGATCATTCATTTCTCCAGATTGTATAAAACAAGTTAGAAGTGGCGCGAAGTTTCTTCGGCGAAATCGAGTTTTCTGTAGTGTATAACTCGATGAGCTACAATATGAAACTCTCAGTTGCTCCCCATATGCGGTCAATTGAAGACGCGTCGGCGGCTGGCACAGACGCACGATCCATGGCTAAACTTAACCACAAATAAAATATAAACCACTAAGGCTAGAGAGCTGCAATGTGTCATGACTTGAGGGTGGATAATCAGCGTACCAATATGCAGCCCGCTCACCTCTGTAGTTTTTAAAGATCTGAGGGCGGACAGAACGAGCGCGGACTGACAGACAAAGCCGCCGTCTTTTCCAGACAGCGGCTTCCTATAGAAAACCATTGGTAAGGGGGCCGGGTTGACCTTGAGTACCTCAACGACAACGACCTTGGCAAGAGTGGTGTGACACATCTCACCGCCCGTCCTTCCCCCGACCTTTTTTCTTATTTCATAAAGGTCAAATGACGCCGCTGGAAGTGATTCCCCCTCGGCGGAGCTAAAATCCTCCGCGGTAAATTCAGCTTTTGTTCCGGATACAATTTGCATATACTAATGTCGAATGCATAATTTTAGATCATTGTTATTTTCTATTGTAAAGTGATGGAACTTGATGGATTATTATTATTATTATTATTATTATTATTATTATTATTATTATTATTATTATTATTATTATTATTATAGTTGAATGAGTTTATTCACAAATGCGAATTGAAAATGATGGAAATAATGAACGTTCATGAAGTTGGAAAACTAGACAAGAATGGAACGAATGCTAGTTAGAATTAAGGAAGCTACAGATAACGTTTATTACCGTCTACCGTGTTCCATGCAAGGCGCACTGTAATCGATAGCCACCCATTGCGGTATTATGGAAAATACCACATTCAATCTCCCATCATTTTATTGATAAGTATGTATAATCTCATCCTATTTATCTGTCCGTCTCATTTCTGTCTGTCTAAAGTGACTCATTTGTAAGTCTTTTCTCCTGTCTTTCGGTTTCCCTCTCCGTCTGTTTGTCTGTATTTGTTCTTTATTACTCTCTTTTCACCCCTTAGGGGTGTAGTGCCGTGTGCACCTCATTCGGTGCAATGTAGGCATTACTTAGGGTTCTTTGCAGCGTCCCTTCGGCCCCCAGCTGCAACTACTTTCATTTCTTTTACTGTACCACCGCTCATATTCTCTTTCTACCATCTACTGTCCACCCCTAACAATTTCTTCATAGTGCAACTGCGAGGTTTTCCTCCTGTTACACCTTTCAAAGCTTTTACTGTCAATTTCCGTTTCAGCGCTGAATGGCCTTAGTTGCCCCAGTGCTTAGCATAATGCCAAAAATCTGTATAAATCAAATCAAACTATCTTTTCCTCCTTTCTGCCTGTCGTATTCCTCTGTCATTCGCTGTGTATTTGTTTTCATCTTCATCTCTGAATATTCATTCCATTTTAACTCGCGTCTCCTGTCAGTGCTTCCTTTATTCCTTATCTCTGAATCTTTGCTTCTTATCTGTCTAGCTGTCTCTCCGCCTCTCTTCCCGTCTGCTGAAAACGAACAAGAGTTCCATTCTCTTAAGAGAGCAGTTAAGGATACTCTTACCCCTCCCTGTCTATTCATGTTCCTGTTTTCTGTCAATTATTCCTTGCTTCCTCACCTCTAAACCTTGTTATATGTCTCTCCGTCTCTTCTTCGTCTGTCGAAAATTACTACCTCTGCGTGTTCGTTCCCTGGCTGTACATACTACTGCGTGCGTTTTGATCACCCGATCAGGTATTTGAACTCGATAAGCAAGGGCAGCAAGGGAGTCTCACGGAGTCGAACACCGGGTGAGAGAGAGGTCATCCAGGTAATTTGGAAGTCATTGTTGGTCGTAAAGGAGGGTAGAGGAAAGATCTTGTGGGCTCGCGAATGCTGTGAATAATAAAAAAGAAGTAAAAAAAAAAAATAGTTTTCTGCCTTTGTAATGTTATATGAAACTCTCCCCACGGCCCATTAAACTCACAGCCATGACCCGGTGTTGGCCTGCGTTATTTGCACCCATAGAGGTGCCAGACGACTGATCATAGCCGACTTTAACTTTAAATAGAATAAAAACGGCTGGGGCTACAGGGTTGCATTTTGATATGTTTGATGATTGCAGGGTGGATGGTCAACACATACCAATTTGCAGCCCTCTAGCCTCAGTAGTTTTAAACTCAACAGTTGTCTTGTACAGCAAACCAAAAAGTTCGAAATTATGAGATTTTAGGTGGATGTAAAGAGCGCTGGTATTTTGTCTGCTTTGTCAAGGAGACTCGTTATGTTTTTATTCTCTTAATTATATAACTGGATGGTACTTAGTCACTTGATATTGTTATTGTTATTAACATTTGAGAATTCATTACATTATTAACTTTGTTA
Organism: Macrobrachium nipponense; assembly: GCF_015104395.2. Taxonomy (NCBI): domain Eukaryota; kingdom Metazoa; phylum Arthropoda; class Malacostraca; order Decapoda; family Palaemonidae; genus Macrobrachium; species Macrobrachium nipponense. Next base: position 61,581,544 of record NC_061098.1, on the reverse strand, counting down.
TCATCTAGCTGTTTTCCTATATTTTTGTAATGGTTATAGTGTGCGTGGTATATATATATATATATATATATATATATATATAATATATATATATATACCATACATACATTATATATATATATATATAAATATATATATATATATATATATATATAGATATATATATATATGAGTGTAAAAAGCAGGGGTTTTCAACCTGGGGTACGCCTAGGGTCTGTCAGGGGATACGCGCTCCCCATGGCTCTGGAATTAACTGCCTTTGCAACTGATGTAATAATAATGTATTTGTTTCCAGCTCTGTACCATAACCTTGAAAATTTACCGCATAGCTGGAGGTCAATAATTGTATTTTTTCATGGAATTCTTTATGTACTGACTTCTCCTCTGTACAGTTTTGCTGAGTTGGTTTTATTTTCCACGTTACCCAAAGAGAGGAGTGGGGGGGGGGGGGGGGTGCATGACTGAAATTACAAATGCCCGAAAAGGGTGAAAACCCCTGGTGTAAAGCAGTCATGCTGTGCATACCTTTTATTCGTAAATATTTCTTTATCACGACTCTCATACTTAATAATAAATTTGCTATTCTTTGTACTGTTGTAAATTCAAATTCAGATAAAGCTTTATTCATATAAGTAAATTCAACACGTATGCATATACAAAAATGTCTAAAAATATAAGTATAGAAATTAAAAAGTAAGTATAAAGGTATAAAATGATAAATTTAGATGCTAAAAACTTAGAAGAATATGTATATAAAGATATAAAAGTATATAAATTCAACAGCTAAAAATATAACAAACAAATCTAACAAAAATCAGATTCAAAGCACAACTTGAAAAGAAACAGCCGGAAGGAAGGAAGGAACAGCCAGCAAAAACCATTAATGGGAAACCTCATTAGTAATCATGATTTATGCAGATTAGAAATTAAGCAATTGGGATTAAGAAAAGGGCCTCGCCTTGAGCTGGGGATATAGGAGGAGTCTGGGAACGCCTAGTAATATTCTATTCCCTTTTTAATATGCGAGAAATCCAGATGAATGAAAGCCGGCATGGAAGAAGTTTTTAGTAATGGTAATGTTGACTTTTTTGTACAGATTTTTTTTTTCACTCTCTGGGTGCAAATTAAAGTACATGAATTGAGGTGTAATGTGTTTATATTGATTTATAGAAAATAGCATTATGCTATTTATATATTAATCTGTTTGCGAGACTAAGGAACTAATATACTGATATTGATTTCTTTTGCAAGGCTAAGGAACTAATTGAGTGATTTTTTTTGCAAGAGTAAGGAATTAGTTTCATGATATTTATATATTAATTTTCTTTGCAAGGCCAGAGTATACTTTTAATTTTATTTATTAGTTTTTTGCATGACTAATGAGCCAAGTTAATTATCTTCGTTTACTTGTTTTTTATGCACGACTAAGGAAGTCGCTTTGTGATAATGAATTTTTTTTTGTAATGCAAGACTAAGGAACTTGTTTCATGATATTGATAATTTTCTTTCCAATACTAAGGAACTGTACCATGAAATGTTTTAATTGTTTTTCGAGATCAAGGAACTAGTTTAATGATTTTTCTTTAATATTTATTTATTTACTTTTTCCAAGACGAAGCAACTAGGTAATTGTTTTTTTTTTTGGTAAGACTACGAAGCTAGTTATTTTTTGTCATCAAGGCTTGTTCAATAACTTGTTATGTCCATTTTTATAAGAAGTTGTGTAACAGCTAGATCATGTGTTTCATTATGTAATGTGTAATATATATATATATATATATATATATATATATATATATATATACATATACATATATATATATATATATATATATATATATATATATATAAATGTGCCTGCATATATAAATGCATACGTATAATACACTTATATGTGTATATATATATATATATATATATATATATATATATATATATATATATATATATGTCTGTGTGTGTGTGCGTGTGTGTGTGTGTGTGTACATATGCATTTATTTATGTATAATAAACACACACACACACACACACATATATATAGTATAAATATATATATATATATATATATATATATATATATATATATATTATATATATATATATATATATATATATATATATATATATAATGTGTGCCTTTATATATAAATGCATACGTATAATACACTTATATGTATATATATATATATAATATATATATATATATATGTGTGTGTTTGTTATATTATATAAATGCGTATGTATACACACATGCACACACACACACACATATATATATATATATATATATATGTATGTATGTATATTAGATTTACATCATCTTATTAACTAGAGTCAAGCAAGAGCTTTAATCCCAGGTAATGACACAGTTAAAAGAAATATCATTGAATCTTTTTTCATTAACTTGAATAATGGAAGTGTTCTAAATTTAAGTCTTGGTAATTTTAAACTCGATGTCTTCATAATGGAAAAAGTTGTAGATAAATATAAGCAGCAGAATGAATATAATCAGTTTTATACTTGATTTAGGGCTTTGTATGGCATAGCTTTAGTTTCTCTTATGGTTAAATCTATGTTTAAGTTTATGACCGTGTGATATCCGATAATCCTGGATTATCTCTTACATTTTTACCCTTTTGACAATTAACTATCTAGTATTCTTGATCCTTTTGTTTTGCAGGTAACTTTCTTTCCAACTGTATTTCATTCGTTCCTTTAATGTGTGTTAATAAAGGTTAAAGCTCCTAGATTTCTGCTTATCATGTTCCTGTGGTATTCGCTTATTTAATGAAGTCACGTGATATGTGATGGACGAATCTCCCCTGACAAGATAGCTGAGTTGGTAAAGTCACTGGCATCCATTTATCAATCCAGAAGGGCATGGGTTCAAATCTTGGTCAGCCTGGATGCTCTTGATATATGTAGTCACGCTTTGGTGTAAGTAGTTTCCAAGGAAATGTGAATTTGATGTCAGTGGGCTTATTTGGGATTTAATATCTGGAAGTATGTAAATGTTATTTGTACTAATGGTGACACACACACACATATATATATGCATATATATATATATATATATATATATATATATATATATATGTATATATATATATTACTACACGTTAGAACACTAACCCTGAATAAGAAATATAAATGCCAATAGCATACAATTCAACAACCAAAAATCACAGTCAGAAGTCGCTGCTATGTAATGTTTCCATTCCAACCGCTGTTTAGAATTCATCTTTAATAAAACTATCCATATAATTTTATAAATCTATCTATATGTATAGATCGATAGATCGATAGATAGATAGATAAATAGATTCAACAAATGTCATTTTCGTATTGAAAACGGCTAAGTAGAAACCCAAGAAATTAACTGATAGATGAAGGATAAATCTTCTGATAAAGAAACACTGTCAGTTTCCTTCAATATGAACGTATGCATTGATTTCACCGCCAACAAAAGACAGAAGTCGAACACTGTCGCCTCACAAAAACCCTTCATTGTCATTAGGCCTTCCACGTTCTTGTCGTTGTATGAAAGCAAAAGCGACCACCAATGGTCGTTGGCCGTGTTCCTGCGGCTGTGTGCACCTGTGGCGTGTTGCTTTAAAGGTTGAAGGTGCCTGGCGAGTGTGGGTGTTCGGTAAAGATGGTTACCTAACGCCGAATTGATTGCTTCCAGTTACCTACCTCACATTTTACCTTTGTAGGCTTGGAATGCTTCACTGCGGGTCATTTTCGAATGTTGTAGGAGTCTGTTTGTCGATTTTTTTTCGCCTGCTAAGTTTATTTTTTCCTCAGTGTTAGTTTTATACTAGACGAATTCTGTGTAAGGATTGGGATCGAAATTTCACACGGCGGGGAATTCTGAATGTGATTTCTGGTTGTTAAGCTATATGCTACTGGCAGTTATATTTCTTAGTTAGGGTTAGCTTTCTATAAGATGAATTCTGCCCAAGGATTGGAATGAAAAATTTTATATATTTATTTATCCCATTTTCCTGTAACATGTTTCTCTCGGAGCCGTCACGGGTTTATAATGTCTGGTGGCTCTGTCCACAAGGGTTTTCAACTGAAGATTTAAATAAGGAAAGAAAGGAAAAGGGAATTCTAAAAAAAGGTGATTTCATTAGTTATTGATTTTAAATAGACTGTGCCAGGAAGTAGACACGGAAAATGTATCATAAAAACATCAGTATGAAACCAGGAAGTCGGTTTTCAGATATAAAATTGTATGTATATTACGATCTTTATTTTCTATTCTGTTCTGTCCCATTCACATGGCTTCTGTTGATGCTTACCAAGACAGGTTCTTGCCAAGGAAACCTTTCTCTCTCTCACTGCATTTTCTTCGAGGTTACCTGTGCCCAGATGGTTTAGATAAATAATAGTGATTAGAGAGAATTTGCCTGCTCTGCTCAGTAACATATTGAGGATTTCCGAGATCGGTCTCTGGGGATTTGTCTCTGTAACGAACTACTGAGTCTCCAGAGTCCTTAGCCCTTACGCGTCTCTCGCCTCTCCGATATATGTAGGCTCAGGCAGCGATCTTGACGGCTTATGGCGTCACTTCGCGTTATAGATTGTTTATTCAAAACTGGGGATCGTTTTTGGATTCCCATTTAAAGGGGCTGGTCCGTCCATATTGCTGGGTCAGCCTCTTTTGTTGATTGTTTATATTGAGTAACAGGAAATGGCCTTTCGTTCTATTAAGTTGCGTTGTGAATTTGATATAACAAGGCATGATGTGTCCCTCTGAAGAGGGGATACTTCATACACACCTGTATTTCGTTACATTATTTACTATATCTCTGTTATACTCTCGATCACCTCGATCATCCAGAGTAGAAAGGAGATTCATTCGTGAAAGTCGACACCCATCTCTGAAGCCTCCGCTCCCAGCGATTCTCATGATGGTCATGGAACCGTACAACGGGCGCCATCTAGGTCACGCCGGGGAAGGTGGAAGTTTTGTCCTCTGATTTTGCCTCTGGAATAAATCGGCTTATTGTTCCTCTGGCGGCCTGGGTGTTTGAGGGAAGTCCGGTTTAATTTTAATGAAGCGGGTTCCATGAAGTGCCCTATAATACGGCTGGTAGTAAGGGCAGTAGTCACTGTTATTATTATTATTATTATTATTATTATTATTATTATTACTACAGGTAATAGATGCGGAACAGTAATTAAGGTGTAGGTGAAGTACAAGAGGAGTTTGAAATTTGGTCGAATGAAAATGTTTCTTGAAAGTTTATGAATCTCTCTCTCTCTCTCCTCTCTCTCTCTCTCTCTCTCTCTCTCTCTCTCTACAACGTCCCTTATACAGGCTAAACCCAAAATTTGGGGGAGGAGGAGGAGGAGGAGGAGGACAAGAAGTATTTGGCCCTGCCGTGTTCGACGGAATTGCACGGTTGCTGCATATTCATTGGAGCCGGGCTGCCTCAGATCCCGGAGTGAGCCGACACTGTCGTTTATACCTGGAAGAAATTCTCTCTCTCTCTCTCTCGAGTTCCCAGCGTTTACGGACGTTTACGGAGTCTGGTTCAGAGGGAACGCGGCTTTGGTGAAATCTTCATTTATTTAGTGGTTTATTTGTTTATTCGTCTTTATTTATGTTGTTGTCGTTATGGTGAGGTTGTTAGAGTCACGTTTGTGGTTTGTTAAGACCGACTTTCAATGCTGCGAGCATAGAATTGTCATTATTATTATTATTATTATTATTAGTATTATTATTATTAAGGATAATACTAATTATGATTATAAGAAGAGCAATCCTCATATTTATATAGGACCCAGTGTTATTAACTTTCTAAATACCCTTAATAATAATATTAATAATAATAATAGTAAGGTAAAACCAATGAAAACATAAGATCGCGCCCAAACCTACGTTTTTAAGTATCATCTTGAAAGCGTCAAAGCCATTTTAGTGAATGACATTTGCAAGTGTAAACAATCCCCCCCCCCCCCCCCCCTCACTGTCGTGAATCCCCACTCCCTACCCCAGCCCCATGCGTGTTCAGCAATCGATCATAATAATGATCTCGATTTATTCACGACCCTCTTTTATTTTTGCACCTTTGATGTGATCGGACCATTTGATCTCCCAAGATATGATGAAGATAATGAGGGTTATTTTCGTTCCGAGGTCGTCCTTTAACCAATTGAGGGTGACCGCTGGTTTGCTCCTCGACTCCAAGAATACTGGTACCTCGTTATGTGCAACGTGGTTTTCGCTGCGCGGTCGGATCTGTCATTTAATGGCAGTCCTTCTCCTTATGTTCTTTACGAATCTGTCTGTCTGTCTGATTCTAACTGGCCTAGTAGTGAGGTGGTAGGGCGTCTAGCTCACGACTGGACGGCCAGGGTTCGAGTCCCGGACGAGATCTTAGTAGTAAACTGATTTGGGTCGCAGCTAGAGTGGAGAGAGAGAGAGAGAGAGAGAGAGAAGAAGAGATTAGGAGAGAGAGAGAGAAGAGAGAGAGAGAGAGAGAGAGAGAGAGAGAGAGAGAGAGAGAGAGAATAAAAATGTCTTTCTTTTTTCGTAATATTATTATTGTCATTTTATCATTTTCTGTATGAGAAAGTCTCTCTCTCTCTCTCTCTCTCTCTCTCTCTCTCTCTCTCTCTCTCTCTCTCTCTCCATATTCACAACAAACAAGACCAAAAACGCTCCTGACATTTTGTGCATGTGTGTGCTTCCCAGAGAGCAATTTGACATTCGTGAGTCTCTCTGACCTTAGTGGAGAGCTGTGTAATGGGAATTTAACGCTGCTTATTATTATAACTCTGTAGGCTTTAAAATATTTTAACTGAAAAGTATTCTCTTGGTATCAGAGACTCCTGTTCGCATGTTCTTTGTTCCGTGCATGTGCAGTAAGACTGCTATGACACATTGTTGACGTCATGACTTACTTAGCTCTACAAAAAAATATTCCCCGCACGAAGAATAGTGAAACACTACAGATTCCAAACCGAATTCTCACACCATAATGTAGTCTTCTTCTGATAAACCCGTGTCTTTCAACATTCCCACTTGGGAGTTCCTGCACTCAAACTATAGGAAAGCAGAGTTACAGAAGCATTGTCGTGAGATTGGTACCACAAAGGTCTGGGTTGCAGAAGAAAAGCGGATCGATATGATAATGGAAAAACACCAATTTTCTCGACAGATCATTTCTGAAAGAACGTCAGGAGATGTTACGAAGGGCGTCGAGAAACCTGGAGAAGGGACTGAACATCTGAGAACTAGAAGTTGATGAATTAAACGAACTACTAAAAGCTGCTCATGTCAAGATCAATAAATTGAACGATCGCTTCTCATTGCTGGAAGAGAAGGCGGAGCAACTTGAGAAAACAGCTGCTCATCATCAGGTACCAGATGCATTTCAAGGACCTACCTGGTCTCTCTACCTGAGGGAACCCTACTTATAGGAGAGACTAACCTTGCCGCGATTCGAACATCTGACTTGAAAAATCAGGGCTCAGTCCGAAACGTAAAGGAAGCGAACACCGACCCCGTCAAATGTTGGATTTCGGAAAAACTTCGATAGGACCCCAAAGCACTGCCATCTTGGCTGCGGTCTCCGAGATGTACGAAAAAAAACAGATTTATTCTATAGACTTGGTTCCTCTGTTGGAAGTATGAAGCAGATAAACGAGGACGTGAGAGTCCAAGAGTCTGATGGAATCATAAACAACTTCAATAAGCAACTTGCAGCTTGGAGTACAAATAATGGGGTATTAGTGATCAAAACAAATTTATTTACAATTTAGACTTTGGAGAGGCGAAATTGATCAAGTGCGTCTGCATGTCAGCAGTGAGATCCAAGGAAATTTTCTCAACAGATTGGGGTTCGTCAGATTACTGAGTATCATCTCCAAACAATGTCCTTTCTTCAAGTGACATGACAACTGGGACACTACTATGCGTCAGGAATTAATTGTCCTATTCTATCCAGCCTCTAAAGGTGTTGCTAACAACAAGAGAAACTTTCAAACACACGGAATGAAGGAGGGCGCCGAGATTCAGAAATAGGGACTTGAGTTACCAAAATACCGCCAAAAACTTTCAAGATAATCCACATTTTTCAGCGCAATGAGGTGGAAATGGAAGAAGAAACCGCCAATTATCTGTTTGGGGTGGTCATCATGGTCGTCACAGCTCCTCCTCAAATGAGGGATGGCGAGGAAAATCAGCTGCTAATTTTACCAGTCGTAGATACGACCAGACTCAGACAGGTGAAGCAGAGAATCCATCACTTCGTCGCCCTTGTTATAACTGCGGTGATTTCGGTCATCTTATTTTTCAATGCCATTTTAACCGTATAATTAGATCTGATAGGTATAAGGAGTATGGACACAAAACGAAATTATGTCAAAATGCAGAATAGCAATGAATTCCTCTCTACCATGATACTCCAACAGATTGGCTCACCGTGAACGTATTAGTACACAATGTCTCGCAGGTAATTTTGATGATATCGAATTTTTAATAAATAGTTATAGGAATGTTGATATAATATGTGTAAGCGAATCATTGCTTTTGTCTGAATCACATAGTAGCTTTTTTGAAATTCCGAGTTCTCTATCTATCGTGATTGGGGATTGGGCGGGGTTTGGGGGTGGGGGGAGTACTATGTTTCTGCGTTAGACACCCTTTGAGGGTGAAGCTACTGACACCTGAGCTCGTAAGACCACGTCGAGGATCTTTGGATGACTATTCATTATAATCAATTTCCTTCCTATATCAAAGGCTGAGTACCCTCATCCCCCGTATGACCCCAGCGAGAGTAGTGATTATCTTTCAGACGTGTTCGGTTCCATGCGTTTGAGAAATAAACCTCTCCTAATTTAATTCTAGGAGACTTCACTCATAACCTTCTGTCCCAGAATAATAGAATGGGAAACATTATTAAAACCCTCCACTTAAGCCAGTTGGGAAAAAACCAACTCGTTTACAGCTACCTCCACAGCTCTCTTGGATCTTATGATTACAAATAGACTTAATTTTGTTACACATTCTGATGTCTTGCCATGTTCAGAGGGTGATCATGAACTTTTAACAACAAATGTTTAATATCGAGAGAAAAGCTCCCTCCAAGTGTTAAGACATTTCGTTGCCTCATGAATTATTCCCACAATTACATCTGTGAACTCCTTTTAAGCGAGTGTGGTCCTTAATACAATTTTGTTTACTTTTAACATTAATTTTACGAATTGTTTTGGCGTCTGTGCTCCTTTCATTACGAAAGTAATGAGAAGCCCTCCTGCCCCTAGGATTGACACCGAAATTAAAGATGCAATGAGAGTTAGAGGCAATATAGTAAAGGATTTTATATTAAATAGACAAGACTCAGATGGTGAAAATAATTACAAAAGGTAGAAGAAAAACGTCAATGCAATGTTTTCTAACTAGAAGAAAAACTATCACAAGGAAGAATTTTTTTAATATAACGTAACAAGAGGGGAACATGGAACGTCAGGAGTGAAATAATATCTCCAAACAAAAGGTCTCCTGGGTCACTCGAAAACTTAGACATTGGCGCTCAGAAGAGAGCAGATGATTTTGATCAATATTTTGCTAATATAGGAAAGAAAACGTATTGCCAGATCGCAGGAAAATATCTGCAATACCAATCAATTCCATTATAATCAGCCCTCCAATCATTATTTGCAAGAAATAAATCCAGATCTCAACCAGTTGATACAGATACTCTGATTCTTGAAATATCAAACTCAAAAACTCTTGGATCTGACGAAATTCCGTGTCGATTTCTAATTGACTCTCTGCCCGTCACATTTGGCTACATTCTTGTTATAGTTTAATACCTCAATTGTTACAGGTAAATACTCTTGCAAACATCCTTACGTAGTTTTCGTTTGCAAAATTGGAGACACTGAAAACGTTACAAAATGTAGGCCAATTCCTTTGTTGCCTGTCATTTCTAAAATACTAATGGCTTTCCTTGGCTGAAACCACTTACTGGCTAACGAACAACATGGTTTTAGCCCTAACCGTTCAATGGAAACTGCCTTATTACATCCAATCTGTTCGTATTGGATTAATCATGTCTTCTCTCGAGGAGCTGTCTTTCGGTGTACCCCAGTGCTCGATTCTGGACCCATTGGTGTTTTTTTTTATCTATATCAACGATCTGCCACAATATATTCGAGATGCTCTTCTTGTTATTAATGCTGACGATACCTAAATATTGCTGACCGGAATTGGAAAATTCGATGACATGATGAAAAGAGACGAAAGAATCGACTATTTTCTTCGGATCAGGACAGTATATCTCTCGCATCCCGGAGAACACAAACATAAATTCAGTAATGTGACATCTCTCCCGTCAAACACAGTTGAAAAACCTGGGAGTTTTCATGGATTGTGTAGCATGACTTTTAATGCGCATATTGACGAACTACGCAAAAAGCTAATTGGTATCCTCTTATATCTCAACAGAGTGAGTGATAGTTTTGAGACAGACTGTCGAGTCATGGTGGTACAGTCGTTGGTAGTGAGTGTCCTGAACTACTGCTTGCTGGTCTGGGGTTCGACCAATAAAACCCAATTAGAAAGGGTCAAGAAACTACCAAATGTCGCCGCAAAGGTCACCGTTTGAGGTGCCCAAAAGCATGACCATGTTACGGCAATATCTGAAATAGTGAATGAACTACGAACGGAACAGAAGTACTTTTACGAGATATGCATCTTAATTTACAAAATCTGAAATAAACCTCTTCCAGAATGACTTTTTTCCCTGCCAACGTCTACCTGCAGATGTGAAGAGACGCGAAAGCAAATCTTTTAAATCTCACCTGATTGCAATTATCAACAAAAATGAGTAACTCGTCATCTCGTATTACCTCTGGTTCCCGTCACTGTCACGGGTTTTCAGAGGCTTGTAGAAATTCCGTCATCCATAGCGAGCGCGAGTTGTGAGCTTTCATCTCTGCTCTTTTTATTAGAATTAGCTAAATTATTATTTTATTGCCTTGAAAGTTGAATCTTGATGAGTAAAATGTTTTTCAGGATCACACTCCTTCTATGGCGATATCGTTATGTGTTGTTGATTTTGCCATATATATTTCTGTTGCACAGAGTCGAATATTTTATTGTATTCTAGTATTAAAACATACCACCTGTATACTAGATATAAGTACTTTGATAAAGGATATTACTTTTGGCATTTTTAATGAAATAAAGAATTTTGACTTTGACTGATAATTCTTTATAGCAAGGGCAGGTCTATAACTCTCTCTCTCTCTCCTCTCTCTCTCTCTCTCTCTCTCTCTCTCTCTCTCTCTCTCTCTGGACATCGGTCAGTCGCTGTTCCCGAGATATAGATTTCTATGTACCACTATCCAAGTTTAAATGTCAAGGATGTATTCCACCATCTTACTTTGAGCCCAGTTGGTGGAAAAGGTTACTCTCTTGATCGCTTTGAGCTTTTGGCTTTTGATGTTCTTTCTTTTTCTTTTTCTTTTCTTTTCTTTTTTTCCTCTTTTTTGCTTCGTCTGCTACAGCTTTTTCCTTATGTTTCTTTGTTGTATTTTGTTGTTCTTGTTGATGTTTTTGTTTAAGGAGAGAGTTATGCTGTTATTTTTATTTTTTCGGTTGACATAAGCTTGTCATATGAACTGTGGTTGAAAATTTCTGAGAAAAGACTGGATTGTTTTGTTTGTTGTCTACTTTATTATACCCAACAATGGTTTCCCTTTTGTGAGCTACAAGTGCTTATGTTTGATATTTTCCTTTCTGCAACACATACACACACACACACACACACACACACACACACATATATATATATATGTGTATATATATATATATGTATATATATATATATAATATATATATATATATATATATATATATATATATATATATATAGATATATATATATATATATATATAGAAGACTTGTAGAGGAGGTACATCTCAGGTGGTCCTTAAAATACATTTATTACAACGTTTCAAAACACAAAGGTTTCATTTTCAAGCTGTAAAGACATAAAACAATAAAATTAATATTAAAAGCGCTAAATTACAAATAAAAGATATAATACATTATAAAAGACAAGATAAAAAAATAAAAAGGACATAATGTATTATGTCTTTTATTTGTAATTTAGCGCTTTTAATATTAATTTTATTGTTTTATGTCTTTACAGCTTGAAATGAAACCTTTGTGTTTTGAAAAACGTTGTAATAAATGTAGTTTTAAGGACCACCTGAGATGTACTTCCTCCTACAAGTCTTCTATTTTTCGAGTTACTAGTAACCGCCATACCTCGGAACGCTATATATATATATATATATATATATATATATATATATATTATATATATATATATGTATATATATATATATATATATATATATATATATATATATATATATATACACACACCACACCACCACACACACACACACACACACACATATATATATTATATATATATATATATATATATAGTATATATATATATAATATATATGTCTTCACATGACAAATCCTTTTAGAAATGAAACCCAAACATGTGTTACAAAAAAATTTAAAGCATTAAAATTCAAAATACAGACTATATTTTCAAAAGACTCACGATGACACGAGCATGTAAGAGAATACCATTTTAGATTCGAGTTTCCGTGTGGTTTCAACTCTCCGAAAATACCCACCATATTATTATCAAGTTTTACAAAGTTTAAAAAATTTTTATGTTTGTGGAAGGGGGCACCTAACTCATAGCCATGAAAAATTTGGAATCCTATTATATAGACAGGATTAAGCACAGGAGGGAGAGACAATTATTCTCTGCTGGCCGTTCCCGTTTCTTTTTAATTATCTACTGAAATACACTCATATGTTTCATATGTATGGCATTAATGTATGGTGAAAGTATGATTGAAAACCTGGGCTTTTGCAGCCATTAAAGGGTGTATGTAAAGGGAAGAGAGTAAAGTCCAGTCGCTTTATTTTTTCTGAGGTAACATTCATTTCTATCTTTATCAAGTAAAAAATGCGCTGAAGTTTCTTCGACGCTGTCGAGTTTTCTGTACAGCGTATAATCAAGGCCATCGAAAGTAGATCTATCATTCGGTGTCTAGGTATAATACTGTATGAGCCGCGACCCATAAAACTTTAATCACAGCCTGTGGTGTCATGTCCTATATCGTTGCCAGAATCACGATTATAGTTAATTTTAACCTTAAATGAAATACAAATTACGGGGGCTGGAGTGCTGCAGTTTGGTATACAATTTGCAGCCCTCTAGCCTCATTAGTTTGTAAGAGCTGAGTGGAGACAGAAAAAGTACGAACGGACAGACAAAGCCATCTCAATAGTTTTCTTTTAAAGAAAAGTAAAACTGTCCTGTGCATGATTGTCAATTCGTGTCATGGCAAATCGTGTGTGAGTGCAACTTCGTGACTGCTTCACAACGCTTTGGTTTGTCGGATTTCCTGGGAGGAAGGTTCATTGAGTTCAGTGACCCTGTAATGGTTTACTTAACTCTAAACATGGTTGAAATATTTTTTATGAATTAATTTTTTTTTTTTTTAGACGAGATGTTACTCCATCATGTAATTTTATGTTCCAGAGGATGAATATCCAAAGCTGGTTCCTTAGTCCAACTGTAGGTTCACTAAACTAACTCAGGTTTCACTAAGGTAACTTTAGGTTTATTAAGCTAACTCTTAAGTTCACTAAGCAAACGATTGGTCCATTAAGCTAACTTTAGGCTAACTAAGATAACTCTAGGTTCACGAAGCTAATTCTAGGCTTACTAGCCTAAATCCAGTTTCACTAAGCTAATTCCTCTAGGTCCACTTATTTAATCTAGTTTAAAGTGAATCAATTCACAAACAAAAGCAATGCCCAGGAGGTAACACACACTTTAGATACATCCAATGAAGCTCTGTATTGTTGCAAACTATGTCCTGTCCACGAAATGTATTCAATTCCAACAGAAGTTGGCACGTAAGAAAATAATCTGTTCGGGACATTACCAAACGTCGAATCTTCCTCCTCGTTCTGTGGTGGGATTGTGTCCTTGCACGACATGCGTTCGTTTCGTGTTGAGGTCACGTGGACAAATCTCTCTCTCTCTCTCTCTCTCTCTCTCTCTCTCTCTCTCTCTCAAGTCATGTAACCTAGATATGTACACAAAACTTCCATTAAACTCTTTCCATCTGTTCTGTAGCTGAGAGGCCCAAACTAAACCTCTCTCTCTCTCTCTCTTTCAGATACGCACATATTCTCACAAACTTCCGTAAATTGGAATGATAAATTGTGAACATAGTCACCCTTGGTATTCGATGCTCGAATGGCATTGCCATAGAATCGGAATGTTGCCATATGGAAATTTGGCCTTTTATATGAAAAGTATTCAAACAGTTTCATCCATAAAGAAAAAATAGCGGCGAAATGATATTTTATTTCTAAAAAAATAAATCGTAGTTACAAAATAAAATATTATGAAGAGGTAAAACCTCTAGCTTCTAAATTCGCGTGAGTGAGTAATTTAATAACAGTGTTGGTATGATACAACAGAAAAATATTGTTGTTTAATAAGATTGTCTTGCGTTGTAAAAACGACAGTTGGTATGTTATATCTTTGTCATGCTGAAAGGTTTTGTAAGGTATTGAGAAAAAAGATGCTTATAGTTTATTATTCAGAATGTTTATGCATTCACGTCGAACAAAACTTATTATTCAAGGCTTTTGTGTAAATGAATGTCTGTGTGGAACAAAGAAAAATGGATTTTTGGAAATAAATGATCATTAAATAAGAAGCCATTAAAAACCTTTACATATGTATGCATCAGTTTAATGGCAAATGGATCCCAGCACTGAAAGAAAATAGAAATATTATAAAACAGATTTATTTATGTTCCTTATTATTTATACGACTTTTAACACCTTCTAACTATGTGTATTTGTATTTGATTTCCTCTAAATACATTCATTTTTCATATTCGTTTCTATCTTCATCTCTTTACATCACTCTCATGAAATAAGGAAATGGGAAAATGAATATTTCTAGCCGCAACTTTGCTTGCATCCATTTAGCACGAAATTCTTTGATGACGTCAGATCTATAGGCTGCGTTTCAATGAGAAAGTTATATATATATATTTATTCCAGTAATTAAAATACCAGTTGGTATCGAAGTTTCGATTCGCGGAGTCAGAACCATTTTGAAAGTTGGTCGATGAAGTTACATTGAGTGTATATTGTACCTATTTTACATTTTACATATGTACTTACATGAAATGTGGTGGTGGGTGTAGGAAATAAACTGAATATATATATTTATAAATATTTACACACAAATATATATATATATATATAGATATATATATATATATATATATATATATATATATATATATATATATATATATTTAGAATATAGGGTGTATATATATGTGTGTGTGCAAAATACTATCTAATATATATACATATAAGATAAGGTCAGTAACAACCGCTTTCTCCTGTTTATGCCTGAATAAACAGGAGAAAGGGCTTGGTACTGAACTGCCTGTCATTTTCCTGTTGTTTTTCTCTTATAATATAAGTCATGTGCGTCTACTACGATTTTGTATTTAAATATATACTTTATATATCTATATGTATATATATATATATATATATATATATATATATATATATATATATATATATATATATATACTTCTAGGGCAACAATTTTTCACGGATACAACATTCATTGAATAGAATGGCTTTTTCACTGTTTACCAGCTTTTTTGAAATTGATTCATATTTTCTAATTATTTTCTTCACTTCATTGTTCAGGTTACTAATGGACACATAATGGGGTTCTTCCATTTACTCCAGTATTTTTACAAAAACGCGACAGCTGTTTCGTCAAGCCTATACGTATTGACGTTATCAAGCGTACTGATACAAATATGAGCCTACATGCGTTTGTGACGTCATGAGGACGGAAAGGTAGTACAATTGCCAGATACCTAGTTTTAAATATTTACAAAAGACTATAGTGAAACATAAAATAAGACAAATAAATAAATATGTTAACAGAAATTATATCAAAAGTGAAAGTAAGTTTTATTATATACAAATTTTACATAAAATATATATAATTACTATATTGTTAATTAAAAAAACAAAATGTCAGTGTGTGCGCTCCTGTCCGCGTGTGGTATTGGTGGTTTGTTCCACGCGGTTGAAGGGCTGCCCTCCTACACGAGGGCAAAGATCGGTCTGCCTCGCGTTGGATGTTAAGGTTTGGGCGTTGCGTGGCGATGCTGACGGCTTCTGATATCAATAAACGATTGTAGTTGCCTTCCTTGTGGATTATTTTGGTGTTTGTGAGAAGTTCTTGCAAGGATGGTTTTTTCTATTGTGGGTATCCACAAAGTGCTAGTGAATAGCACCTTGGTTTCTGTGGGCCTGCATGCGACGTTTGAGTGTAGTTGTTGTGTGTCCGATATAGCATTTTTGGGGACTGACATTGCTCGTCAGCACAGACAAACTTGTAAAACTATATCAAAGATCAACTCTTTTCTCCGTCGATGGAGCCGTACTATTTTTCATTACCCAGTGAGCCGAAGATTTGGCTTTGCAGTAAATTCTTGTTTTTTTTGGCTGTTATTTTGTTATATGGTGCTAGGGAGTTGGTTCCTCGTCGCAGTAACAGTAATAACCAAGGAGGGCTTTCCTTTCGTCTTCGTGGTGTTTGTTGTATGATATCTGGTGGTATATCACTATTCTTTGTCTTTGTCTTTGTGTGTTGTCCCTCGGGGTCGGGTTTTGGAAAGCCTCTAATCTCTTTTTGACAACTTGCTGGATTCCATGTCATCTGGGTAGCCGTTTTTATTTGTGAGGCAGCTGTTGAACTCTGTTAATTTCTCTTCGTTCGTCGGCTTTCACGTCGAACAGTGTGTTAAGGCACGTTTTATGTAGGCATTTACCACAGACCGTTTATATGCATCAGGGCATTCTCCTCTAGCATTTTAAGCATCTCCCAGCATGTCTTTTTAGTGTATACGGTTGGTATTGTATTTGTTGTTTTTCTGGGTCACAAGTACGTCCAAGAAGGGGGAGCATTTCTCATTACTTTTTTCTACCGTAAAAATTCAATGTAGAATTGCTCGGAGTTTATTCACTAATTCATCTATGTCATTTTCGCCCTTTGTTGTGATAAAGATATCATCAATATATCTCCCATAGATTCTGGGTTTTGGGTGTTCTTCAAAAGTGACCTCTTCTGTGTGTGCCATGTATGCGTTTGCAAAAAGAACCCCAAGGGGGAACCCATTGCTACGCCGTCCTTTTGTTTGCCGATATATTTCGCCCCTATGTGAGAGGAATGGGGCTTCCTTTGTACATGCTTCTAGCATCTCTTTTAAGATCTTTTCGGGTATCGGTAATGGTGGTTTTTCAGACCGGTATATCTTGTTCATGATGATTTGTATTTTGTTTCATCCACTGGTACGTTAGAAATAAACTTTCGTACGTCCAGAGATGCTATGTCTTCGTCGGGTGTGGTGTCTTGGCAGTAGATCGATGAATTCCGTCGATGATTTTAGCGAGAACGTTGAAGGAACTGTACGGCGTTATAAAATTTCGTTCAATTTCTTTCTTAGCCACTTTATACATGGGGGATGTCATTTGGGATATAATGGGCCGTAATGGGTTTCCCTGTTTGTGGATCTTGAACTGTGCCGTAGCAGTATCCGGGTGCAAAGTCTCCGATGATTTTTGGAAAGTTTACTGTTCTCTGTTCTTTTGTTCGCCCTTTTCTGTTAGTCTCATCATCTTTTCTTTTTGAGGGCATTTGTCGGGTCTTTTTTTTTAAGTGGCTGAAAACTTATTCGTATCACTTAGTATATCCATTTTGGTGTCGTATTCATCATCTGTTCATTATGACGTACACTGCGGGTTTTATCTCCTTGCGTATTATTATAATTCTGTTAACATATTTATTATTTGTCTTATTTTATGTTTCACTATAGTCTTTGTAAATATTTAAAACTAGGTATCTGGCAATTGTACTACCTTTCCGTCCTCGTGACGTCACAAAACGCATTGTAGGCAATATTTGATCAGTACGCTTGATAACGTCAATACGATAGGTTGACGAAACAGCTGTCGCGTTTTTGTAAAAATACTGGAGTAAATAAAGGAAGAACCCCATTATGTGTCCATTAGTAACCTGAACAATGAAGTGAAGAAAATAATTAGAAAATATGAATCCAATTTCAAAAAAGCTGGTAAACAGTGAAAAAGCCATTCTATTCATGAATATATATATATATATATATAATATATATATATATATATATATATATATATATATATATATATATATATATAATATATATATATATATTAGGTGTATGTTTGAATTCTGAAAAACACTTCACAGTCATCAAAAATAAAACATACTTTTAAAGAAATACGTGTCTCGCAAACTGCTAAACATTGAATAATTGCAACGTGTACATCATCAAACACCATTATTCAAACGCTCTCCAAAGCTCTCGCTTCTCCTCCTCCTCCTCCTCCTCCCCTCCTTTCCTACGTCGCCACTCCACTGGACATCAGCAATCAGTACCTCCACTTCATTTAGCAGAAGCTCATCACAGATCATTACTGCTAATGAAAGAACAGCTTTTGACAGCCTGTCAATGACCCTGTCCGAGTTACTTGACGATTATGAACAGAGGAGAATAAATTGAAAAAGAAAAAATTGGAAATGGTTCCATTGGAGAGGGCCTGATCAAGTATCAGTATTCACTTTTTTTGTCGTCTCTGTTCATTTTCGTGATGTGTGAGCAGTCGGGGTTTTATTGTGGATTGTTTTGTTAATTTTTGTTTGGCGTACGTAGACGTTTCCTGTCTTTATTAAACAAAGGCGTCTTATTATGATGTGGGTGTTATTTTATGGAATATTTTTCTTCATTAGGGATCAATTTTACATCTTAGCAAAT
>NC_061098.1:61542556-61557556 GCF_015104395.2 Macrobrachium nipponense | reverse complement strand
TTTGAGGTTGGTTTTAAATGAATATGGAGATGGTGCGTATAATGCTCACCTTGTAGGATTATCGGTATTATTGGTGCCTATATGCTATGCTTTTAGTCATCTTTTTGGCTGTGCATACCAATGACCTAGATTTATGTAAATATGTATGTATGCATATGTATATATATACACACATGTGTATATATATACATACATACATAAGCACAAACACACACACACACACAGCTTCTCGGATTTGTTTTCCTGTAAGTGAGAAAATCAGTAATAATAATAATAATAATAATAATAATAATAATAATAATAATAATAATAATAATAATAATAATAATAATAATAAAGGGTATTTTCCTCCTATTATTAATTAGAATGTGAATATTCCTCGACTTTATTATTATTATTATTATTATTATTATTATTATTATTATTATTATTATTATTATTATTATATTATTATTATTATTTTTTTTTTTTTTTTTTTTTTTGCTCTATCACAGTCCTCCAATTCGACTGGGTGGTATTTATAGTGTGGGGTTCCGGGTTGCATCCTGCCTCCTTAGGAGTCATCACTCTTCTTACTATGTGTGCCGTTTCTAGGATCACACTCTTCTGCATGAGTCCTGGAGCTACTTCAGCCTCTTAGTTTTTCTAGATTTCTTTTCAGGGATCTTGGATCGTGCCTAGTGCTCCTATGATTATGGGTACGATTTCCACTGGCATATCCCATATCCTTCTTATTTTCTATTCTCAGATCTTGATACTTATCCAATTTTTCCCTCTCTTTCTCTTCAACCTCTGGTGTCCCATGGTATTGCGACATCAATGAGTGATACTTTCTTCTTGACCTTGTCAATCAACGTCACGTCTGGTCTGTTGCACGTATCACCCTATCCGTTCTGATACCATAGTCCCAGAGGATCTTTGCCTGATCATTTTCTATCACTCCTTCAGGTTGGTGCTCGTACCACTTATTACTGCAAGGTAGCTGATGTTTCTTGCACAGGCTCCAGTGGAGGGCTTTTGCTACTGAATCATGCCTCTTTTTGTACTGGTTCTGTGCAAGTGCCGGGCATTCACTTGCTATGTGGTTTATGGTTTCACTTTTCGTATTGCACTTCCACATATTGGAGAGATGTTATTTTCCGTCTCTCGTACTTTGAACATATCTGGTTCTTAGGGCGGCCTGATCTTGTGCCGCTGTTATCATTCCTTCAGTTTCCTTCTTTAGCTCTCCCCTCTGTAGCCATTGCCAATTGTCATCGCTGGCTAGTTCTTTAGTCTGTCTCATGTATTGTCCGTGCATTGGTTTGTTGTGCCAGTCCTCTGTTCTTTCTGTCTTTCTCCTGTCTCTGTATATTTCTGGGTCTTCGTCTGCTTTTATTAGTCCTTCTTCCCATGCACTCTTTAGCCACTCGTCTTCACTGGTTTTCAGATATTGCCCCAGTGCTCTGTTTTCGATGTTGACGCAGTCCTCTATACTTAGTAGTCCTCTCCCTCCTTCCTTTCGTGTTATGTATAGTCTGTTCCGTATTTGCTCTTGGGTGTAGTGCTTTGTGTAGTGTCATATGTTTCCTGGTTTTCTGATCTATGCTGCGGATTCTGCCTTCGTCCATTCCACTATTCCTGCGCTGTATCTGATTACTGGCACTGCCCATGTGTTTATGGCTTTTATCATATTTCCGGCGTTGAGTTTTGACTTGAGTATCGCCTTGAGTCTCTGCATATATTCTTTCCTGATCGTGTCCTTTCATCTCTTGGTGTTTTATATCTCCTCCTTCCATTATTCCCAGGTATTTGTATCCTGTCTCATCTATGTGTTTGATGTTGCTCCCATCTGGTAGCTTTATCCCTTCAGTTCTCGTTACTTTGCCTTTTTGTATGTTGACTAAGGCGCATTTTTCTATTCCAAACTCCATCCTGATGTCCCCAGATACAATCCTTACAGTCTGGATTAGGGTATCTATTTCCTTTATGCTCTTACCATACAGCTTGATGTCGTCCATGAACATCAGATGGTTGATTCTGTTGCCTCTTTTCTTGAGTTGGTACCCGGCATCCATCTTCTGTAGTACTTTTGTCATGGGAATCATGGCTACTACGAAGAGTAGTGGGGACAGTGAGTCTCCCTGGAAGATCCCTCTCCTGATATTAACCTCTGCTAGTTTTATTCCAGAGCTTGTAAGTATTGTATTCCAGTTGCGCATTGTATTTTTGAGGAAGCTGATGGTATTTTCCTCTGCCCCATATATTTTCAGGCATTCTATTAGCCATGTGTGTGGTATCATGTCGAAGGCTTTCTTATAGTTCTATCCATGCCATGCTTAGGTTGGTTTTCCTTCTCCTACTGTTCTTCATTACCATTTTGTCTATCAGGAGCTGGTCTTTTGTGCCCCTACACTTCCTTCTGCAGCCTTTCTGTTGGTGGGGGATGGTGTTTGTCTCCTCTAGGTAGTTGTATAGCCTTTCACTGATGATACCTGTTAGTAACTTCCACATTATTGGTAGGCAGGTGATAGGCCTGTAGTTACTTGCTATATTTCCCTTACTCTGGTCTTTTTGTACTAAGGATGTTCTTCCTGTGGTCATCCATTTGGGTGCTTGGTGATTTGAGATACAATGCTGGAGTTGTTCTGCTATTCGTGGGTGTAGGGCCTTGAAGTTTTTGAGCCAGTATCCATGGATTTCATCGGGACCTGGGGCTTTCCAGTTTGGCATTTTCTTTAGTTGGTGTCTGACTGTGTCTGTCGTGATGTCTGTGAATCTTTGTTTTATTCTCCCTGTTTCTTCTTCCTTGACTTCCTGGAGCCATGTTGCATGTTTGTTGTGTGATACCGGATTGCTCCATATGTTTTCCCAGAGTCTCTTACTTGGTTCGGCTTCAGGAATTTCTGGGTGGTTGTCTTCCCCTCTTAGTTGGCTGTATAGTCTTTTCTGGTTGGTTCCGAATAGTTTGTTCTGTTGGTATCCCTTATTCCTGTTCATGTACCGTTGGATCTTATGTGCTTTGGCCTTAAGCCTCTGTTTTACATCTTCTATTGTGTTGTTTGATCCCCTCTCTTGTACTTTGTATTTCTCGTTGAGTTCCTCCCTTGTTTTCTTGCTTCTTAGCCTTTTTTCTGCCATCTCTTTCAGTTTACTCAAGTCAGATCTCATCACCATGATTTGCTTTTCCAGGCGCCTTTTCCAAGGAGGTTGCTGTTTTGGTTTCTGTTGGGTTGGTTGTGCTGGTGGTGTGGTGTTCGAATTCCATCAGTTCTGCTACTAATCTTGCTCCTGCATATGTCAAGTTATTTGTTTCTGTGATACTGGTGGTCTGTATTATGCCCAGTATTTCATTGACCTCACTTGTTTTCTCCCTCAATTTCTTGGTGTTGTAGGCTTTCATGGAGGGGATCTTTGTTCTCTCTGTATCTGCCTCCATCCATTGTCTAATCTTTTCTACCCATTCCGTCCTCTCTGTTACTTGGTCGGTGTTTCATTATTATTATTATTATTATTATTATTTTATTATTATTATTATTATTATTATTATTATTATTATTATTATTATTACTGATTTTCTCATTTACAGGAAAACAAATCCAAGAAGCTGCCAACTTCAAGTGATAGAGAATGGTAAATGATTATTTTCCGGTTACGGAAGTAACTGTGAGAGAAATGACAGTTATTTCCATGTCACGTCACCAACACATGGGGGCCCTTGAGCGGCCATAGCCTCGCCTTTCAGACACGAACCATTGAATTTATGCATCAACTTGAGTGTTGGACACTATTGCATCCGCTGGTACGAGCTTGGTATACAATTTATGCATAAATGTATGTCCGTGGACGGCGGGCTGTATTCATAGGCATTTGAAAAATTAAATATCTGCATGAGAGTGAATGTATGGGACGTATTCAGTCGTGGTTAGTTTATAGTTTATGAAATGTATGGATAATTGGGGTTAAGTCTGGAAAATAGAGTGCATTGATTTATAGCCATTTAGTCTTTGGGTAAAATGTTTGTATAGGTATCAAATGCATTTATTTCAATGTAGCATTTTTTAGAATATATAAATGCATTAGTGCTGGGATCGAGTTCATGTTTTATGGTTTAAAGACAGGGGGGGCCTTAGATCGAACCTTTGCGCACGCGCGCACACACACACACCACACACACACACACACACACACACAATCAGTGCCTAAGTGAGACCTGGGGTAATAGGGCAATGGCTCCTGATATCTCGGAATTTATGCTCATAAAATACCCTCCTCTGTTATGGCTGTTACTCACCACAGTCAGTTTACCACCAGGTACGTGAATTACAGCTGAGATAAAACTGGGAAAAATAACTGTTTCATGAAACAGGCTGAAAGGCGTTTATCGCCCCCTCACCCATCACCCTCCCCCATACGATCGATCTTGTGACCAATTGATGATGAGGGTGGTCATATATATATTATATATATATATATATATATATATATATATATATATATATATATATATATATATATATAGTTAGCGCCCGTGTTAACTGGCCCCCATATATTTTATATTAATTATATTATTATATAATATATATGTATATATATAATAATATATATATATATATAGATATATATTATATTTATAACACATATATATAGTTAGCGCCCGTGCTAACTGGCCCCATATATTATATATATATATATATATATATATATATATATATATATATACAATGTTATATATATAGGTATATATATATATATATATTATTATATATTATATATATATACATATATATAGTTAGCGCCCGTGCTAAACTGGCCCCCATATATTATAATATTATATATATATATATATATATATATATATATATTATATATATATATATTATCTAATATATATATATATATATATATATATATATATATATATATATATCTATAGTTAGCGCCCGTGCTAACGGCCCCATATATTATATATATATATATTATATATATTATAATATTATATATATATATATATAATTATATATATATATATATATATATATATATATATATATAAAATGTAGTTATGTGCGTTAGTGTACATGGGTCCATGCTAGCTGGCCTCCCCGTCCTACCCCTCCCAACCAAATAAAAATGCGTGTGTCCCGGTATTACCAGCAACGAATTTTTCTGCCGGTCCCAAACGACCGCTGGAAATGATTCCGAAAGTTTAAAATATTCCGCAAAGGTATAAAAAAACACGAGGGAGAGGGGAAAATGCCGTAATGGTTACCGGAAATTACCTCCCGGGCGGGATCCATTCCGTGGTCGTCTTGAGGAACATTTTGGTGGGGGTAGAGAGAGAGAGAGAGAGAGAGAGAGAGAGAGGCTGGGACCTTCTTCGGTAGGTCCAGATTTGCATGGCGTCATCGTCACCTGTCAGGCGTATTACGACCTTCAGTGATAAGGCAAAGAGGCTCATTTCGGGATGTTCTTGTAATGATAATAGCAATATGATAGTCGACATATCACATTCTACGGAATAGGTGATATAACCAATTTGCTTTGGTACATTTGAACCCCGAGGACTAGTACTAATCACGATGAAACTGGTCCATCTACAGTGTTTTTGCGTGTTTAGTACTAACCGCTGGGGAGTCAAATGTATCTTGCCGTATTCAGTACTAGCCCGTGGAGGATCAAATGTCCCTAAGTGCATTCGATTCCCCTGGGGCTAGTACTAAACACGGCGAAACGCATCTGACCCCCAAGGGACTATAGTAGAATCACATCAACCGTGCATTTTTTTCTCAGGAGAGGTGGAACATACATCCTGCCTATGTGAACTCTCGAGAGGGACTGAGAGTTTCCAGCCCTGTGATTGGCCTATCACCAGCCAATCAGGAGCGTCGTAAGGGACTGGCCTAGATATCAAATGCACGGTTGATGTGAATCTACTATACTAGTACCAAACACGGCGTCACCGTATTTAGCATTAGCCCTCTGGATCAAATGTTTCTCAGCGAATTGGTTATTTCACATATGCCCCAGGAATTTCGTGAAATCCCTGGATTTCACATATTCCCCGTAACCCTTGGCAAGAATGAAACATTGAAAATTTATAATTGCGGAACCCGGTTAAACATCATAAGTGAACAGTAATCCAGCCCATTTGTCTTCTCTTGACGTCACTGTCGCCTTTATCATTTATTCAGACTTATTGTGTATCAGGATAAAAAGTTTGTTGCAGACTTATTGTAGTCTGAATGGGTTTATTGTTTTTCCGAGAAAATTTTTTGAATGAATTATTTTTTCTATATCTCTTATTTATAGCCGACAATCAAGATTATTTGAACTTTTATATAGATTTTATTTTTTTATTTATTTATTATTTTTTTGCTGTTATGAATAGTTGGCTAACAAGAGGTACACTACAATTCATAATTGGCGGGTACAGTGGAGATTTCAGGCAACAGGCTTCGGTAGTCGTTCCCCCTTCGTGGTATTGAACCAAACCTCCTACTCAGCGAAAGACGAATATAAATATCTATGTGAATCTTTTCCTTTATTATTTATTGATAAATTATTATTATTATTATTATTATTATTATTATTATTAATAATTAATTTGAAATGAAATGTGAAAGATAAAAGACCTTGACCTTTTGTCATTTATATATCACACTTGGCACTTGACAGCTTTCTTATATTCATTATTCATTCTTGAAAAAAATGAATTAAGCCATTGATGATTCTTGAAATGATGATTGTATGAGTATTTATTATGTATAATATTCTAAAACGTATTGATATACAAGAATTAAAGTCGATGAATGAGTACCATGATGAGATGAATCGTAAGAAGTCAATTAAATGATTTAGAAACCTGAAAATAATAATAAACAATTAAAAAGAAATAACTTCCCTATGCCGACTCAGTCCTCTGTAAACTCAGGAGCCTAAGCTGCTAGAACGTAGGTGATATCAGACCCGACCTCCTCCTCCCCCCCCCCCCCCCCCCCCCCCCCCCCACCCCCCCACCCCCCCCCCCCCCCCCCCCCCCCCCCCCCCCCCGCAGAAAATGAGGTTTTAATCCACTTGATTACGTCAGGATTCGCCCCCATTCATCGGTTGGGTGTCCTTGGCGTCATCTTAAAGCGTAGTGGCCTTCTCTCTCTCTCTCTCTCTCTCTCTCTCTCTCTCTCTCTCTCTCTCCTTATTTGCATATTGGAAGCGTTCCTCAACACCTAATTCACACGTATCGTAGCTTATTGATGGAAAGTGTCAGCCACATATACTTTCGCTCCAGGGGGTTCTAGAGTGATGTGCTCTCTCTCTCTCTCTCTCTCTCTCTCTCTCTCTCTCTCTCTCTCGCGTAAAATGCCTGTGTAAATATGTTTTTCTTGTTGTGTTGACACATGTAAATTCTCCTTTCCTTCCTTCTGTTATTGTAGAGATGTAGATCCTCGATGTATGTATGTATGTATGTATGTATGTATGTATGTAATGTATGTATGCTGTCAATGTAGGAGGGGAATTAATAAGGTGCTTTGTATTCGCTTGAGGTTCCGAAGCGAATTCTGATCTCGTTTTGCAGCTCAAGTTTAGCCCGCATTTTTTTCCCAGTTTTTATTTTTTAATTTAGTTTTTTTATTTTGGGCGGAAGCTACCATTCTTCATTTCCACTGGAAGTATTTTGAGTTTTTGTGAAGCAACTGTTATTAGCTGCTAATTCATATTCAGAGCACTCTGACGTTTCTTTTAGAGGTATGAAATCCTTGTTCTAATAGAATTTTCAACGATTTGAATGTTTTATGAAATGCTGAGTAGTGTTCGCCGGCTCAGTTATCGCTCTCTCTCTCTCTCTCTCTCTCTCTCTCTCTCTCTCTCTGTGTGTGTGGTGTGTGTGTGTGTGTGCTGTCTGTATATATATATATATATATATATATATCTATATCTATATATATATATATATATATATATGTATATACGTATATGTATATATACACTCATGTATATACATATATATATACATGAATTAATATATTTATGTATTATATATTTTATATATATACACATGTATGTATATACATATACAAATACGTATGTATATATATATATATATATATACATATATATATATATATATATATATATATATATTTATATATTATATAATAATATATATATATATATATATATATATATATATATTATATATATATATATATATATATATATATATATATAGTATATATATATATATGGATGTATGTAAGTTTAGAGTGAGACCGTGGCACTGTCTCTTCGCCAGTCGAGTCAGTTTCGCGGGAGACCAAATTGTGGGAGAGGCGCCTAACCTCATTTGTAAAGAAAATTGCTGGCAGAACTTGCGGGCGTCGGATAATCCGATGGGTACAGACGATCGTACTGAAGGCGAAAGGTTTCAAGATGATGAAGGTGACGGAGTGTTCTTGTCTGGGGGTGAAAATCGTTTACTTCACAAATGGGATTCTCATCTCAATAGGTTATGGGATAATGCTAGTGTTTTGTTTATAATTTGCGTTGGTGATGGGCTTGGTATTTTATCTACGAATCCTGTATTTTATCTTAAAGTGACAAGTATTTAAATTTCAAATCAGGAACGTTTCCTGTGATTAAATTGATTTAATATTTGTCTAAGTATTTGATTTTCAAATGTCACATTTTTCTAACATCTGTGTACGATCATTTAATTTGTATTAATTCAGTTAAGAATCTCATATAATTATGTTCACATTTGAATTCAGCTTCAGTCACGGATTACATCAATTCACAAATACTTTACAACATTGGAAAAGGACTGTCTTGTCTTGTGATACGCGGCGACGAGCACTGGAGGTGGTCTCTGCAACGGACATTGAAAGTGAAAAGGTCCAACAGTGGAACCTCCCATTGATTTAAAGGTGCAATTTCTTCCACGGGTATTTTGCCCAGCAACGAGAACCTCCCTCAAACATGGTAGGCACCGTCCCTCCATCTGCCGCCCTCCCCCCCCCCCCCCCTCCCCACCCCCCCCCCCCTCCTTCGTTGACTAACTGAGGTTGATTTCGTCTTTCGAAATCTATCCCAAATAGAATGGCTCAAGGATGCCGTTGATGGGTAGAGTTTATCTGTTCTCAATGCACTTAAAATCATTTATAGAAATGTTACCTCACCATTTATTGATTTTTCGAAAGTTGTCATAATATCCCAACCTATGTCTGCTTTTATTTATTTTATATCATAAGAGGATATCACTACTTCTTCCAGAACAGGAAGCGTGCTTTATGCTTTAAGAATGACTGATATATGTCACACAAGCATACAGAAATAAACGAGAGAATAAAAGTGTATTGATATTGCACCGTACATTATATGCATTCACTATGCAAGTAAAAAATGCAGGTGGGTGAGTGAGTATAAATAATGAATAGAATATATGAAACCGATATTGAGTGTCTATCCACGGATGTAAATAAATCATGGAAGGGGATATCTCTGTGCAAATCCAATATAATATTGGTAATAAACTCCACATTTAGACATACGTAATAATAAGCGCTCGACTAAAGGGCATCAGACAAAGCAATTGAAAACCCTGACGTTATTTCTCCAGATACGTCTGCCCATTTGCACGAACAGCCGCTTTTCAGAACAAAGTTATTTGCCAAAGTAGTCATCGGAAAGCCGAGGAAGGAAAGAAAGACCCCGGTATGCGAACGGTTTGCTTTCATTGTTGGATCAAAGTCAGGTGAAACAAAGACGTCTTTTGCGGAAAAGGACGAGAGAAGAAGAGAAGAAGAAGAAGAAGAAGAAGAAGAAGAACGTGGGAAACAGTCTCGGATGGACATCTGGTACAAAATGCCTCCCTGAAGCCAGACGAATACATATGCGACTCGACTATGAGAAGTTTAGACGGATTGATAAACATTTAGGAAAGAGGTCAAGTACAGAAACAAGCCAAAAACACCTTCAATTATTTAAGCCCCTCCATGTGTTAGTCTTTTTTTATGTTTATTCTTGCTGTGTATTTCATGTGCTTATCTTATTTCGCTAACATCCCCGATTTCAAATCTCTGCACGATGTTGTACGTACTTTATAAAATAATATATAGTAAACCTCGTAACAGCTCTTACATTTTCAATCCACTTTTTGTTTACATTGGAAATCACATTTGAAAACGTAAATTTTCAAGTGTTTATATATTTTTTATAAGGAAGTACCTCAATTATTTTCAATTTAACCACTTTCCCTTTGATTCTGCGATAGAAAGAGGATGAAAGAAAGCTGGAAGTTCTAGAGAAGAATTTCTTTTGACATGTGTATGGAATAAGACCGGTGAGAAGGGATAGAAATAGAAATATTTCCATTAAGCATATCTTTACACACAGCAAAAATCTGTCGTTTTCTTAAAATACGCAATGTCCTAGATGACCAATAATTAAACATTAAAAAAACCCTGGTTGTAAAAGCACCTGTTAATAGGTAATGCAATTCTTGGATAAATAGTAAGCTTATCCAGTTAACAACCAGACGATCAGGTAGTTAAAAAAACAGACAAACAGAACGTAAACAGACTGACTGACAGCCCTAACCAAATCATATTCCCCGGCGGACGTAATAACCTAATAACCAAGTTTTCATATTCGAAGACAAAAATCCATTTTTTCTGGACTTGAAATAGTTTAACAAAGGTAAAGTAAAGAATTAAAATGAACTTAGGCTAAAGGACGTTTCCCCATTCAGTTTATTGGAGGGACTTTCGTTTTTATTTTTGACAGTTATTGAAAAACGTAAATACTGCTACGTCGGTGTAGTGTATTGTGGAGCATGAAGTAAGGATAGTGTAAGTAAGAATGTAAGGATGACATGTCTTTTATTCTGTCAGGTACCATAGTTTTTAGTCTCATTTAATGGTGGATTTGATTTCTGGTAAATTGTTAGCAGTTTATATTCAATTTTAGGAATATTAGATGGGACATTATTTCTAAAGCTCTTGAAAAACTTGATTTGTGAAATTGTTTAATAGCTTGAAAATATTAAGTTATGAATCTGGGAAATGGGTCAACATTTAATTATTCCTTAATTTTAATCATAGTCTTCTGCAAACAGAAATGATATTTCCGACGTCGACAACCAAAGAGTGATGAAATAGATAATTGTATAAATTTCTTTCTAAGCTTTAATCAGTGTCATTCACAAACAGAAAACATGTATTGAGTATCGAGGCCTGATTATAGTATATCAATAAATAAGTTTAGTCATTTATTTCTTAGTAGTTTACAGACAAAAAATATATTACTGTCGAGGCAATATTATATATAGTGAATATATTATATATATATATATATATATATATATATATATATATATATATATATATGTCTTTGTATGTATGTGTATATGTTATATCTGTTGATATATATATATATATATATATATATATATATATATAATATATTATATATGTGTGTGTGTGTGTGTGTGTGTGTGTGTTCTATTATGTGTTGTACATGTATATATATATATATATATATATATATATTATATATATATATAATATATATATATATATATATATATATATATATATATATATATAATAGTATATATATATATATATATATATATATATATATATATATATATATAAAGAGGTAAATAAATCAATCATATCTGCACTACCCATATTTTGTACAAAGACCCCCGAAAAATGCAAATCCTCTGACTAAAGCCCCCTGCCTCACCCCCTTCCCCCTTCCCCTCCCAAGCTTGATGACCACGCCTCCTTCCTCCCTCTTTCCCCCTCCACACTTCGTAGTAAAATGGAAGCTTCCCCTTCATTATTCATGCGTTGGCTCGATCCATTATTCATCATTCAGCAGAAGAAGGCTGTAGGAACATTCTCAGGAGTCCGTTCATTCTTTTCTATAATTAGGTGCCTCTTGTTTTTGTTCGGTTTCTTTGAGAAAGAGTTTGATATGTAGGAATAAAAGCACAATATGTTTTGTTTGTGAATTTACAGGGTCTTTTTTATGTGTATATGATATATTAGTCATAAATATTCTACATAAAATATTACACACACACACAAAACACACACACCACACACACACACACACATATATATATATTATATATTATATATATATATATTATATATATATCTATATATATCATATATATTACATATTTAAAAGATCTAAACTATATGTATAGAACAAAACAAGACAAACACAGACACCACACACAACAACACATCACACACCATATATATATATATATATATATATATATATGTATATAGATATATATATATATTATATAATATATACTATATATATATATATATATATATCGTGATATATAGATAAATATATATATATATAAAATATAGTATATAAATATATATAAATAATATATTATATAAATATAATATATTATAAATATAAATATAATAATGTATGTATGGCATGTATACACACACACATACTCACGCGCACACACACACACAAATGGTAACCCACAAATGTCGTTTAATATACTGTTCAATTTACCTAGGGAACAACCGACACCCAAGGAGAATTTTAATTAATAAGTGCTTCGTCACCAGTGGGATTATCAGTTATAATTCCCCTTGGGTGTGAGCTATTCCCGAAGTAAAGTGAATTATTACTGAATAAGTGCTTCGTGATCAATAGGATTATCAATTGCAGTTCCACTTGGGTGCAAATTATTCTTCAGGCATAGTGAACTGGGTGTTAAACTACTTTTGGTGCTTCAGATTTGTGATAAATGTAAAATGTCACTTTGTGTGTAACAAAAACCACATATTACATTTATTATTTTCTATATGTGCTATTGTATATCATATATATTTTTGTAACTATAAATTATGCACCCATAAATATTAATATAACAAAGTTCATGCATTCGCAGCCAACAAAATGTGAGGGAGTCATGTATGAATATGTAGTTACAATATATAATGCTGTTTTATGTGTTTTTTATGACTTCAAACTCTTGTCACCCAGACTTGTAAATGATCTAATCAATATTTGAACTGGTTGTATGAAGGTTATTGAAGTAAGATTGCTGCTGTTGGATTATTATTATTATTATTATTATTATTATTATTATTATTATTATTATTATTATTATTATTATTCATCATCTCACGACCATTCTTACTTTCGCGTTGTGACACAATTTCAAAAAACAAATCATGAAAAATTTAAATTGCGAAGTGTTCATTACTGATAAGTTATTATTGTAGAATATATATTGAACTAGAATAGAAAATAAAAAAGCTAAGTGAAGATGATGATATGGGTAAAGTTGATATAAATAGAATAATTAATAGATAGATAGATAAATCAATAAATAAATATATAAAACGGAAAAAATACTCATAGTTGCAGTCTCAAACAAGGATGCGGTAGGTATACGAACCTTCCAGCAATTATGTGCTTAATGTAAAAGGTCTCACTGGTAGGAAGATTTATATATATGTATAGTATTTTTGCTGGGTGTCGAGGGGGGCGGGGTGAGTTGGCTGTGATGTATAGAGGGGGGGAGGGAGGTGATAGGTGTTCGGGACTCACTTTTAAAAGTATGAATCATCACTTTTCATGCTTCATACAAAATCGCTTTCAACAACTGACACTACAGGTTAGATATTTCAGGAAATGTGGTTTTATTCAAAGCTACAAAAATTTTTTTTTCTCACTCTTTGAAGGGATTTTCCAGGAAAGAGAGAGAGAGAGAGAGAGAGAGAGAGAGAGAGAGAGAGAGAGAGAGAGAGAGAGAGAGACGATAAGTTGATTACAAATTTATAAAAGAAAAGTCATATTCTTGAATAAGATGGACCTAAAATAAAAAAAACACAAGGAAACTTAAGGAGAAGAAAAAGGTGAGAGTTTATCAGGTCACTGGGCAAGAATAGAATTCCAATGTCACATTATATACTTTTCATGAAACACGAGAGATATCCTTGTCAACTTATAAAGATGTGTAGGAAAAGTGCATTTGCTAGAAAAAAAAAAGGAAGCATAACTCAGTCACCTCTTGACTAATAATGACTTAAAATTTCTTGACGCTATGTTCATGAGTAAAGGAAACTACTTGAATAAGTAAGTAAACTCATTAATAAAGAAATTACACTGATAAAAATGAAAAAAATAAACTAGCAGGAGCTCTACAAGTTTATTTCAGCCTCGTGCGACGAAATCCTAAAAAAAAGAAATAAAAAAAGAAAAAAGAAATTGTAAAAAACTTGGAAAAGTGGTTTGGTGGTGGAAAAAAATCCTACATGTTTCTGGTAAAAAAAAAATATTATATATATATATATATATATATATATATATCTATATAATATATATATATTATATATATATATATATATATATATATATATATATATATATAATATATATATTAATTGTTTCCATTTCTATATTATGATCGATAATAGTTTTCGAACAAGCTATTATTTTTTATTTTTGTCTTTCGTTTCTTGGGATTTATATTTATTTTTATCACTTATTATTAATAATTTTTTAACCAACTATCATTATAATGATTGAAGTTATTCATTTTATTTTTGTTTTTGTGTTTAAGTTTTGTGTTTGTAAGCGCAGTCATTTCATCCATTTCAATAATATTAAAAAATCAATCAATACTATGCTCTCGGTAACCTTGAGGAATCTCAGTGTTTTTGTTTTTTGTTTTTATGATCATTTTTCCAACTTGCGGTTTTGTGTGTATATATTTTTTATTGATATATTTAAGTTTGTATTTGCAAGTGCAGTCATTTCCACCTCTTCATTGCTATTGAAAATGAAATTATGCTTTTGTTGTAGGTGAGAATATTTTAGGAGATAAAAACATTAAAAAGACTACATTGATTTTCTCAGGTATACAACAAATATATTCATTTTGATTTACTATGCCGTATAAAACATTTTATTGTAAAGGAACATTTGTCTGGTATTATTATTATTATTATTATTATTATTATT
>NC_061098.1:61535056-61537556 GCF_015104395.2 Macrobrachium nipponense | reverse complement strand
GGCTATCTTGACACATGATAATCAAAAGGAAGACTCACGTATTACCACTGGAATTTCATCGCTTGGTTTTCATAAAGTGGGTTTGAAATATTCTGGTCAACATTACTTTCTAACACGAGGCAGTGATTACGTATTTGCGTTCGTTGGTCTCTTGGGCGAGCCATGAAATATTTGCAGTCATTATTGATTCATTTACTTCACTGAAAAAATTCACATTCTATTTTATTAATTTATTAATTTACTATTTTGCTTTTCTGGTAACAGATCTCGTCTCTTTGTACATCCTATTATTTTTGGACGCTAGAATATCAAGTCAGTGCTCTCTGTAGGCTTTTCCCATATGTATAGGGTTTTACATTCGGAATAATAATAATAATAATAATAATAATAATAATAATAATAATAATAATAATAATAATAATAATAATAATAGATAACCAATGCCACGTGGCAACTCAAAAGTAGCTTTGGATTTAACCAATTTCTCTTTAGAGCGTAGCTAAGCCATTCAATTCATAAAATGGTTTTTTGAAAAGTTAGATGTTATTCATTTTCTTACGGATAAACCTTGATAAAAGTATAAATCAAGAGATGTCCTTTCTGGAATCACCAGTGACTCCGAATTTTGAATATGATCCGGAACTGTTTGCAGACCCAGTTGGAGTCAACAGTGAATCTGCCGTTAATTAAAGCGCATTAATTCCAATAAGAGATATTGTATTCGCGTGGCGCGTTCTCTCTCTCTCTCTCTCTCTCTCTCTCTCTCTCTCTCTCTCTCTCTCTCTCTCTCTCTCTCTGTCGCGTCTACGAGTCAGAAAACTCTCGCTAATCAGTATTATAAATACACTAATTAGAACGAGGATGGACTCCATACGGGGAGGCGCCATCTGTTGGAGACAGGAAAGTGCTCCATATAATATTTTTTCATGTTATTAATATGCTATTATACACAAACAAACGCTGAAACATTCACATCGAGTTTGTAATGTATTTGTGATGCTTTGTGCAGTTGTATGTTTGTTTATCGTGCACGTGATTATGTTTGAAATTTTTTTAAAGAAAACAATTTATATACTATATATATATGTATATATATATATATATATATATATATATATATATATATATATATATATATATATATATATATATATATATATATATATAAAGATGACAGATCTTTTATCATCATAAAGTTTCATGCTCAACACCGGTATCACACAAACTCTCAATTAAAAGATCTAAACATTCTTCAGAGTTTAGTCGAGAGCTCTGTGACATATACCACTTATCACAGGACTGAAAAGCAATGGCAGAATCCGGTCGAGGCAGCGCCTAAAGTTGGTCTGAGACCTGTTGAATGTCGATCCTGTTGGAGTGGTTTGGGAAGGAAGGGGATATAGGGGGGCGGGGGAGCTCTATGGCCATGTGGGGAAATTTGGAAGTGGCGGAGTTCTTCTGAAGTTTGTTTTGGAAGTCATGCCATATTTCTGGCAATTTTATGTTATAGTTAGACACTTGAATGTATAGAGTGGCCTTGTTTGCGTCGTGTCGTTATACACAATTCACAGGCGAACTCATTCACTATTTTCGTTATGTTGAAAGATGATGCGTCATTGCTCTAATAGGTAAAAAAACATGTATTGTATATATAAATAAACACATATGTACTTATATACTTATATATATGTATAATGTATGTTAAACTGTTATGTTTGTGTATATGTATATGTGTATATATAGGCGTTTGTACATACATATTCTTTCAGTAGCAAAAATATCAATTCCTGTAGCCCCACCTAATTTTATTTAGAATACATAAAATATTGAAACCAGGAGCAAAAAAGTGAACTTTGTAAAAGATCTGTTCTAAATTATTATCGCACCGTAAAACGGTAGAAGTATCCCGATAGTATCATCTCCCGGAATAAGTCGAACAAATCCAATCTGCATAATTCTACATTTTGGCTCAACTCAAATGAGTGCACTGATACATTGAGAGAGAGAGAGAGAGAGAGAGAGAGAGAGAGAGAGAGAGATTCTCTCCAAAGGTTTTAAGAAACACAGGTTGAATTCTGGTATGAAAGTTTTTCCTTTCCCAATTTTTTTTTTTTTTTTGCATTTTTTTTTTGGGGGGGGGGGGGGGAAATCTGACACGGCGAGCTACCAGATGCATTTATCTGGGTCAGACCGATAGAGATACAAAATAAAAATAACGTAAACAAAAGATTGGAAACGGATAAGGTAGGGAGAGACTCTGGGTGAAAGGCTTAAGGAAGGTAAAGTGAAAAGTATAGATTTTTTTTTTCTCTTCGGTTTCAGAATAAACTAAAACATAATCCATTAACTTGGGCATAGGATAGAAAACTGTTTTGGTGTTACTCTATACATTATGGATTTTGGGAGCCATGCCACTGAAGTGGATATTGGGTATTGTAATTTTATTTTCTTTAGTTGAGATGAGGGTTTGTAAGGAAATAAATGAAATTGGCTTTTCTGC
>NC_061098.1:61525056-61532556 GCF_015104395.2 Macrobrachium nipponense | reverse complement strand
TTGTTTTTTTTTTCAAATTTAATTGAAACATGATCATTAGATAGGGATAAGATGATAATTTCATTCATGCTGTGATTAAGCCGTTTCTTTTAACAGAACCTTACTAGTATGAGGGTAAAAGCTAACATAGTTTTATGTTTCTTCAATTTTTATCATTGTTAAGGTTATTAGACTAATTTTTTTTATACTGCATGCATTTTGTAATTTATAATTTATTTCAGCAATATCTGAAAAAGTTAAATATTCGTATTTCATTAACGCTTCACTATTCTTCCAAAT
Source organism: Macrobrachium nipponense (assembly GCF_015104395.2). NCBI lineage: Eukaryota > Metazoa > Arthropoda > Malacostraca > Decapoda > Palaemonidae > Macrobrachium > Macrobrachium nipponense. The sequence goes on along the minus strand of NC_061098.1, from coordinate 61,532,277 downwards.
ACTTGTACATTCTCTGTTTCCTTTCTTTTTCACCTATTCAGAGAGTCTCTTCTTCCTATTATCATTCATTACATTTACTCTTATATACTTTGACAAATCAAGAACGTGCGTCTGCCATCGTCTATAATAGTATGCTTAAAGCCGTCCTCCATGTTTCCATAGACTCATAATGTTGCTTTTGTTCTCATATATTTTCAAATGTCTCCATTCAGAAAATATTTTCAGACTCTCACAAGTAGATATCTGCAAGTTTCTCTTCATTATCTGCTATCAATTACTGAATCATCTGCAGCTGTGTATCGTTCCACACTTCTTTTGCAAGTCATTTCTTAACCTGCAACAATGCACCTATGTTTATTTCTGATCTCCTGAGCGTTAGCATCACTTCATCCTTAAAGACACTGAATTGCCACAGAGAAATAATAACAAAACCTCCGGACACTCTTTTCCACCAAGCCAGTCACTCTGCAGGCTACGTATTCTAACGCACGTTTCGCTTCCATCATAGAAGAAATATATTCTCTCGCGAAAACTTATCATCCACACCATACACCCTCAACACGCCCCACATTGCCTGTCTGTTGATGATATTGTAGACTTTTCGTAGGTCCTTGTAGCCCATGCATAACGTTTTCCAGGTTTCTTTCAAACTTTTTAGGAAATGTTTCATTGCAAACACATGAATCACACATCTTCTCCCATGTCCAAACTTATTCTTTTTCCATACTGATCCTGGTTTTATCTGCTACTGTCTCGAGCAGAATCATACCATACTTCTCACTTTAAACCAAAGGCCCGTTATTCTTCGATATGTATCTTGGACAGACAAATCAAACCAGATGACGCGCATAGACGAGCATTTAGGTGGCTACGAAACCTTCCCTCCAAGTTCGCTAGCTGATATTAATTGTGAAACTTGGATTCTCGTATATTTCCACACAATAGTCTGGATCTTATTTTTACTGTAGCGAAGTTACGTATTGATAGAAGGTCTTAGAAAGAGATCCGTTCTCTGAAGTTATGCGAAAGTTTTTTATTGCGAAAGGCGTCATCTTACGATCTGTTGGTTACAGTTGAGAGAGAGAGAGAGAGAGAGAGAGAGAGAGAGAGAGAGAGAGTTTGGTTGGTTTAGTAAATCTGCAAAACAATTATATTTATATCATAACTAATATCAGGATATCGCTGTTTATCGTATTACACACACACACACACACCCATATATATATATAATATATATATATAAACTTACTTCCCTAACCTTTACTTCATAACCTATGTACTAAGCTCACACAAGCCCTAATTATAATTTTTTATACACTGCCTTTTTCAGTCAGAGTAAAAACTCAAAAAAAAGAGAAAACTTAAACCTCTTGTCATTAATCACAAAAGTAGTAAGTATTATTGTGGCTTTTTGTCCTTCCAGCCCCAATTTGAATGGGTTTTCCAGGCGTAATAGGGTTACCTGTGTTGTAGCCTCACTTTGTTATCTGAAATAATCGTTTGAAATCTGGTGTAAAACTCGTGTTTTATTCGACATTTAACTGGAGTTTGTTAGGAACTGACAGCCTTGTGTATATACAGTGAAGTATATAGATAATTATACGCTCCAGGATTATGTAAAATGATTAAAACTACCATACTTGAAAAACAAATGTGATGAAATATTGGTAATCCTGTGATGAACAAGATATTTAAGTAGTGATTTTAATTTTCAAATATATGAAAAGATCACACATAATGTGGGAAAGACATTTAGAATATTCTCAGATTTTAGTTTCTTCTCTTGATGTCCTTGTATTTGTTGAGAGAGAGAGAGAGAGAGAGAGAGAGAGAGAGAGAGAGAGAGAGAGAGAGAGAGAGAGAGAGAGAGAGAGGAAACCCCTCGGATTGCGGCCGGATTTCAAAGTATTTTTATCCTCTATTCTTGAATTGAGCAGTCAGTATATATATCCAGTTTGGGATGCAGCCATCGACCATCTATTGTATAAGACTGGTATTTCATACATACAATATGGTATATATATATATATTATATATATATATATATATATTATATATATATTATATATATATATATATAATAGTTACGCACGTACATTCGTAATCATGCAGCATGAGGGGACCATCTTAATTACAATTCTTTCGAAAATGTGAGGCAATATCGTTAATGTATTTCGAATAACGCAGACTTTTCAAACAAAGATAATGCAACCTTATATGATAATAATTATAACAAAACAAAATGTTTCATAAGCATCCTAACACTCAAATGCCAACAGTCAACCCTTTTAGTTCCCTACAAGCTGTTAAGCCACGAATCACTCGACAAATTTCATGTTTCCGATCATCTTCGACGCGAGTAGATGCTACGAGCGTTCCTCGTCATCAAGAAGATGGACGAGCGATGAAGATTCACACAGCATCCGCTACGGACAGGTGACCTTTGTCACTCGAATCAAGGACGAAGAGAGGATGTCGTGAGAGGAGGAGGAGGAGGAGGTGTTATGTGGCGTTGGTCTCTGGCTATTGCGTAGCTATGCACTTACTGGAGGCTGGTGTGATTGATTTGATATTTCCGTGCCAGTGTAATGATTGTACTTATTGGTCATTGTAGACAATCAGACAATCGTCGTAAGGATAAGGTTGTTTACTACAAGATTGTTTTGGAGATCAGAATGAAAATGGAAGGGAAAAAGCCTCCGTTAGGAAACTAATCACTTCTCAGGGAATGTAATAATGAGAGAAGAAAATGATTGAAACACTGTTTTCAAGGATTTAAATCACAACATTTCACGTAGGAATCCTCAATTCACTATTTACCGGCTATCAGAGAAACACGTGATAAATAAAAAATGACAGCAGTAAGTTTCGTTGATATATGTATTATTTTAGGAGGTGCGGTCACCGAAATTCGAGTATGTTTGAATCCTGGGCCTCAAACTATAAGAGATCCGTCCCTCTTGTAGTGATATGTGCAAGAAATGCTTTCTTACATATAGGTAAATCACCAAAATTATAAAATTAATTATAGTGGATACACATAACAGAGTCTTCAATTAGTCTAAAATTAACAATAATTCAAGTTGGTGATTAAAGCTGAAGGTAATATGACTCATTATTTATGTATAAATATCTCTGTTTGAGCCCAGGGACTCCTAAGACAAAAAGAATTTTCATGAATCAAAAGGTTCCATTAAATACATCTCATTATATGCGTGCTTAATGAACAAAAACTTTACGGTAACCGCACGCCACATTAAGCTGTCAATTCCTGTTTAAACATTATTTATAAGATTGCATTAAACGAAATTTAATTGTAGATAGGTGTACTGAATAAAACTATGGTCGATATGCGTCATACTTCAGTATCAGTTCTCGTTCAAGCAACTTTTAACTGTATACTAACACGAACTACGTTTTTCATTGTAAGCTTACACAAAAGATCATTTCACTTTAGGTAGGTTTATTGAAAAACCACTATTTTTTTCTGCCCACCACTTCAGTATCAATCCCTGTTTAAGCAGTTCTTAATTATCAGCTTACATTAAACTGCATTTTACTGTAGGTAGTTTGTATTGAAAACCCTACAGTTCTTGCCTGCCATCTTTCAATTATTAGCTTACATTAAAGCACATTTCGCAGTGGATAGGGACATTGAAAGACTCTACGGTCTCCGCCTCCCACATTCCACTATCAATCCATGTTTAAACCGAAGTTTTGGAGGCACGCGTCTCTTCCCGCACACCTAGCTCTTTAATTAGTTCCTCTATAGAGGCGGTTTTAAATGGCCTATTCCAACTTGTTAAGAACAGCATTGTTGAGCCGCAACGCACCTTGAAATTTCATTTGCGATGGAATAAGTTGCACGGGGAGGGACTCGATCGCGTTTTCCCTGAACTCTGGCGCGCTGGAATATGTCAGCAACTGTTAAAACTGTTGCCAAAGAGGGTGAGTCCGGTTTGCTGTGTGTGTGTCAGCGACATGTTGGTGGAAAGGCCTGGATGGAATTTATGTGGATGAAACTTTGCAAATCTTTTCCCAAAATATTTATAAAATCCCCATTGTATTTAATTCTGATTCTTCTGTTTTTTGTTGTGTAAAAGATAGTTATAGTGGAAAGGAATATGACATTGCATGATCATTTTTTAGAGCTTTCGATACTATGACTATGATTAACATATTATTTATATGACTTTTTAAGTTTATAGAAACATTAACATTAAGAAAATGATTGGCAAAAATCGAGTGTAATTGCCATGTATCCTTAAAAATTTTGGAACAACCATAAGTCATTAAAGTATTATTTGTTTTGTTGAGAAAACCCTAGAATTCCGGAGGAATGTTTCGAATTGTTTTCAGCATAAAAATACCAAATCTCATTAAAACATTTTTACTCTAATTTTTACCGTCCCAGAAATAATTGTACGTTGGGATGTTGATAAGAAAAATCTGTAAATTCTTCTGGATTCTTAATCAGAAGTCTGTAAACTACCACCGTCTCTAAGAAATATATATATTGTTTATTAAATACTCATTATATTGTATGATTTGAAATACATTTTTTAAATTCAAATTTCGGGAATTGGGAAAAGTATACATACATATATATATTATATATATATATATATATATATATATATATATATATATGTATGTATGTATTAACTTTTCCCAATTCCCGGAAATTTGAATTTAAAAAATGTATTTTCAAATCATACAATATAATGAGTATTTAATCAAACAATATATATATTTCTTAGAGACGGTGGTAGTTTACCAGACTTCTGATTAAGAATCCAGAAGAATTTACAGATTTTCTTATCAACATCCCAACGTACAATTATTTCTGGGACGGTAAAAATTAGAGTAAAAATGTTTTAATGAGATTTGGTATTTTTTATGCTGAAAACAATTCGAAACATTCCTCCGGAATTCTAGGCATACATATATAGATATATATATATATATATATATATATATATATATATATATATATATTTTATATTATTATAATTATATATATTATATATATATATATATATATATATATATTAATCTATGCCGACTCTGTTGTATGGGTCGTAAAGTCGACTAACCTTAAAAGGACACCTGCTGTCTTGCAGTCTTACTTTTGAGTGAAAGGCTGGACCCCACCGCCAATAACTGCGGTTGACATCAGCAAGGTCATGCGGTCGTAAAAGCCACTTGCCAAACAATAAACCATATCTGATGATGTAAGAAATATGATATGGAGAGAAGAGGTTTGTCGGAGAATGATGCCTTTTGATAGCAGGCAGTGGAGGAGGTGCATCAGGCAGCCGACCCCTTAATGTAGGGATAACGGTGGGAAAGGAGATTTTATATATATATATATATATATCTATATATAATATATATATATATATATATAATATATAATATAATTACATGAATATATTTATATATTAATATATATTATATATATATATATCTATATATATATATATACATACCTATATACCTAATTTATATATATATATATATATATATATATATATATATATATATCATACTCAGTTGTTCCGTGCAATAGTATAATTACTAAAAGGACCTCATTCAAACTGGATGGTATCTAGCGGAATTATGTATTTAAAACGGTTACAAGCTTTTAAGGATAATCAGTCCTCATTATCAAGTATTCATGGACACTTGATAATGAGGACTGTTTCACCTTAACAGCTTGTAACATTTTTAAATAAATAACACCGCTAGATAACATCCAGTTTGAATGAAGTCCTTTTAGTGTGTGTTTGTGTGTGTGTGTGTGTCATTCAAAACCTTCTCTTAGTATTTTAAAAAGGAAAACGAGTCTTTATAATGTCATTTGTTTTCTTCTGAAGCTTTAGAAAAACACTTATGTAGAAAACTTGATAAAAGAAATATTTACAAATATGGTCAGTGCTTTCATAGTTAGTATATTTTCAAAACTACTGTAAATCGTAACTATATCATTGTTTAACCACTTGATTATAGGCCGCGATTATATATACAATTATGGTGGATAATTTCAACCTCATTCAACTCGAAAAACTAAACCGTATTACGTATCAATAAAGGCCAGCCTAATTGGATAATCTTTCACGGTGATAATAGATAATGCAAATAAATGACTTTGCTTATGATTATGGGCGTAGGGTCGGTGGAGTTTGGGTAGGTAATATCTATGAAAATCTGTTTTAAATGAGTGGTTGCAAGTTCTCACGTCTATTTAAGCATGTAGGCAGGTGTTTTTATTTATATAGAACATAGTAATGAAATGTATTTTTTTTTTTTTAATTTTAAATTTCCGTGAAAAGTGGTAAATCTCGCATCAAGCAGTTCAGTGATTGTTTGTCTGCTCCTTCTAGCAGGGTTTTGTATTTGTGACTCATATTTTATATGTTATGAAAGAGGAAGGCCTTTTGACTTTTCGTTCGTGAAACACTTTGCACCACCCCGCCTTCTCCATTACAAAATTATTTTCCTTAACAGAGAAACTATCACTCATTTAGAGAGAATCATTTTTTTTTGTCTACTACATTAAACACGGAGAAATCTGTTCCATTACACATCAGGAACTCACACTAATTAATTTAGAGAATTCAAGGGATATGGAGACACGTCAGTATAGATGTTATTGTAAATCAATAGTTCATGTGATATATATGAATGGCAGCGCTCGAGGGCGACCGATGCGCTTTTATTTTATTAGTTTCCTGTTGCATTAACATTTCTGTTATAAAGCGAAGAATAATTTTCACTGATATTCCGACCAAAGAAAACTGATAAGCATTTCAATAAATCAGTGATATGCATTTTAACCACGTGTTATTTATTGTTTAGAATGAATCTATCGATGATTCCGGTTCTGAAGGGAGGTTTTATCGTTGAAAACCGGTGGTAAAATTCCCGCGCCCTTTCCTGTAAACAATTACATTCTATCACAAACAACCGACACAGTTGCACGCTATCGTTCAGAGCAAACTAAGAGCGTTATTGGATTTTTTTTTTTATTTCCAGTGCAGGTTGTCACTGATGCCTCCCTAAACATTGCAAACGCTGTTGACATTCGAGTCCGGCAGCGGTAAACAGTCCGTTATTTTAGCGTTGGGACTTCCTTCATTTGTATGCTTGGAGGGGATATGGGATGGGGGTTTGCCATAAGAATTTACTTAAGGCTAATGCAAATTTTTTGAGGCCTGG
>NC_061098.1:61475056-61515056 GCF_015104395.2 Macrobrachium nipponense | reverse complement strand
AAATAATGAGGAAATGGAGAGATCAAGACGTTATGATAATAATAATAATAATAATAATAATAATAATAATAATAATAATAATAATAATAACTATCATAATAAAAAAATTCGACTTTCTTGTGTTCTTTTATATATACCTAATAAGAAATAATGAGGAAATGGAGAGATCAAGACGTTATAATAGTAATAATAATAATAATAATAATAATAATAATGTAATAATAATAATAATAATAATAATAATAATAATAATAATAATAATAATAATAATAATAATAATAATAATAATAATAATAATAATTTTGTTCACCTCTCGTCCCAAGATGAAGCTAGCAAGATGATGACACAGCATCCAACACAGGCGCCATTAGCGCCAGCCAAACCACGTTAGATGTAAATTGTCTACCGATACCATTACAGAGCATCCCCCCCCTCCCCCTTCCGTCACTCTTCTCGCTCCCATCCTCACCTCTCTCCCTCTCCTCCCTCTCTTCCCTCCCATTTCCCTATTTAGGACATGGCATTAGCGGCTACCATTAGGCTTGTTAAGCGTCCTTTCCGGCGTATGGCTGGGGGGGAATAACACCTCCATTATAAGCTGAGCCGAATTTTGTTAATTACATTCTGCTTTCGTAATAGATTCCCCCCCACACCCCTCCCTTTGTCCCTCCCCCCCCCTCCCCTTTCCCCGTAGCTTCACGGCAGTTAACTATCGGTTAATGGGGTGATTTGTGGCGTTGAGGCGTCGCACCGTCGGAATTTCTCGTAAACTGCGAGAGATTGGAATTAGATTCTCACCCTTAAGCGCTTGTTCATTAAGGGTTGTGTGGCTGTGTTGAAGGTTTTGATGGGGACATTAGGTTTTTTTTTTATAATGGTTATGTTACTAAGATTACTGCTAATGCGTGCACAGTTAATAATAATAGTAATGATAATAATAATAATAATAATAATAATAATAATAATAATAATAATAATAATAATAATGTATTATTAATATTATTATTAGTATTATTATTATTATTATTATTATTATTATTATTATTATTATTATTATTATTAATTATTATTATAATTTTCTTCTTCTTGTGAATAGGATTATGATTATTACTTTATGATCTGAAGAGGTACTTTTGTTTTTCGTGACTCAAGGGTTGTCAGACTAGTCCGAGATTGATCCAGGTTGTTGGAAGGGACAGCTGGGGCAATTTTTCTAAAGACTGGAGTGGGTATGTTTTGACGAAAAAATAACTAATTTACGTAGTTATCGGTTAACTGGGATTGGTTTCAGTCTTGGTGGCTATGATAAAAAGCTGAGAAATATCTTGATGAATATAAGAGAGAGAGAGAGAGAGAGAGAGAGAGAGAGAGAGAGAGAGAGAGAGAGAGAGAGAGAATCAAATTTCGAAGCCGTATCCATCGAGCCGTCTAGTCAAGTCCCAGAAAATAAATTTTGGAAGCTCTTTTATTTCGCGTTATTCCTCGTCGCCCTTGCACGAGGGGTAAGTGAAGAATCGCGAACGATAGAACGCGCCAATAAGGAGAAAGATAAAAAAAATGAACATCGCCTTCATAAAATGATCCGAGCGGAATGACAATTTCAACGAAATGTCAGGCTAATGGAAAGAGTTGAGACGGTTTGGAAGCAGCAATAAAACAGGCCCCAAATATGCTGTCATAACAGTCCTCCTGAATTGACCCCCCACCCCCCCCCCTTCCTTCCCCCGGTCGTCGGAGGTTATCTGAGGAAAGGTATATCTTTTGACTTTGCCAATTTCTGGTTTGCGTATTCTACCCCTGGGGATAATTTTGATCTTGTGGTCTCAGTAAATAGGGAATATGGAACGTGTACTTACTTTACTCATATTTACACGTGTTAATACATCGATTTGTATTTTATTTGTCGTAGTATTCTTAAGAGACGTGGTATATAATCCCACAATGTGTAAGGAAGGCATTACAGGAATCCTGTGGGGAATGAAATAATGGCGTGCAAATGGTCACCTGGTCTCAAGGTCACTCCACGAAATGTTACACCACAATTGGGCGATTGAACAGATATTTTATAGTGTCTGTAAAATCATTCTGTTAGACTGTCGGCGATTTAATCCTGACAGGGGAATCAAAGTTAACTTTGAAAATATCTGCACACTGGGCTATATCTCCTAAGTTCATTCATAATAAAATTTCTTACCTATAAGCACCATCTATAGTTAGCCCCACAAATACCAATTAAAAACATCTTTTCAAAGACAGGAAACTTCGATTCTTTTTAAAAGAAGGCCTGATTTTGTCTTGTGGACGAGACTGAAAAATGATTAATTTTAGTCTACTGAAGATCGAAGGAGGTTCTCACTCAAAGTGGCAAACAACTTAATTGGGACTCGAGGAACGTTCTGATGAGAGATGAGACCCTTAACCGCTTAGCAGACCTTACATCTTGTTCGGGTTGCCGCCCAGGTAATCCCCTCAGTGTGAGGCCCTCCTAATGTGTTTACCAGAGAGTTGCTAGTAAACCCATCTTGCCGGTATATTTTGCATCTTCCAATCTGATTTTGGTCTTGGGATGCAGTTTTAGATATTTGTCGAGCTTATTCTTAAACACATCTTTTGGTTACAAGAAAGAAGCATTCCAAAGGATTCTTAACAAGGAATCTTACTGTTCCATCTTCAAGTCAGAATAGGATGACATCATATTTACCCTGGATAAAAACGAATCACCTGGTGGTTGGTTTGGTTAAATCAAAAAGGCCAAGCCTATGACAGCAAGTTAGCCCAAAGGAAAATGCGGCTAGGCGTGGAAAGGGAGTCGGAAATTTATAAAAAAGCAACAGTGACGTCATCCTTATTATTTTCATCGTAACGCGTTATAAGCGTTATAAATTGTAGTTAGAGAGAGAGAGAGATTGAGAGAGAGCGAGAGAGAGAGGTGAGAGAGAGAGAGAGAGAAACTCTGTATTTGCTTTGGGATGTTTGACAGCAAGAAGTGTATTTTTTGCTTACAAAATAGGATAATTGACACGTGTTAGTAAGGATTAGAAGATATATGGGTTACGTACTTTTGTTAATTTTTCGTATGTTTTATATGGATGTTACTATAACTACAATTTATAACGCGTTACAATGAAAATAATTAAGATGACGTCACCGTTACTTTTTAAATTTCCGACTTCCTTTCACACCTAACCGCATTTCCTTTGAGGCTAACTTGCTGGCATAAGGCTTAAGCCTGTTTGATTAAACCAAACCAACCACCAGTGATTCGTTTTATCCAGTAAATATGATGTCATCTTATCTGACTTGAAGATGGAACAGTAAGATTCCTTGTTAAGAATTCCTTTGGAATGCTTCTTCTTGTAACCAAAAGATGTGTCCATATCCTTCTGATTATCCTGATAGGGCAACTAGAAACTAAAGAGGTGTCTTCTTATTCAGTATAATGAAAATGAAAATGACAAACGGTTACTATGTTGATATCAGAGACAAGAAATGAATCTAATAAGAGACTTCTCTTTCCAAGAGATGAAAGTCACTCCACCTCCTCAAAGAGGCATTGAAGTGATATGACATTACCAGGGATGCAGGTTTTCGCATAATTAAGATTTTGAATAACGGAAATATTACGCATCTTCAGTTCTGTGAAGAATTTGCCACTCCGAAAGAATGTATTAAAATGGCCCCCGTCCCCTTTTTTTATATAAAAGTTCTGTAGGTAAGCAAAAATCCTTAGTATAGTTAAAAAGTTCAGTCCTTATATTAATAGAGATACGTTTTCTTACTACGATAGTCTATGCATGACAAATAAAACGTGATAGATGATAAATGATTAGTAATGCTTCTTAATCAAGCCCATAAAGAGAGAGAGAGAGAGAGAGAGAGAGAGAGAGAGAGAGAGAGAGAGAGAGAGAGAGAGAGAGGCTGAATATGCCCTCTTTTGAATGTCGTTTTAATTATGCCCATTACTGCCTGAATAGAGCCAGTAGAGCGCATGGGTGTCGGAATATGATTGAAGCGAGAGATTTAGTGGGTCTGCATTGACGAAACTGCCAAAAATTAATCCGAATCTCTGTTAAAAAATTGAATAAAGATAACGGTCTATTATGCCCGGGACAAAAGGACGCTAATAAGGACTATCTCAGGAGGAATATGGGAAGGAAATAATTTCATTTTGACGCGTATTATTAGCTCGTGATATGTTTAGAAACCTTTTCAAAGAATGATGAGATTTTGCTACTCTCTATGCATAACTCTGAAGAATAAATGAATGAGGAAGATGAAGGATTTATTTTTCATTTTAATTTAACGTGTTGGATATTATTTTAAAAAGAGTGAGTAATTATAGCTGATTGGAATCTTGAGTGTTTAGTTTAGTGTATATATTTTGATGTAAATTAATTATATGGCAATAATTAGATATTTTATATATATATATATATATATATACACATTTATGTATACTATATAGTTTCGTGTATTATGATGTATAATTATATCAATTAATTAGATATTTTATATATATATATATATATATTACACCAATATATAATTATACATTACTAATATATACTATTATAAATTCTGGGAATATACAATATATGTCTAGCTATAGATATATATAAACGCTATATATTATATATAATGGATATATAATAAATATATCTAATAATAGGACATATAGATATATCTATACTATATATATATATATTATATATATATATATATATGTATCTCTATATATAAATAACGATTAATTTATATCTACATATCATAATATATATACATACATTATATATCATATATATAGAATATATATATATATATACATATACTTAATATAATATATCAATACATACATTATATATATATATATATATATATATATAATATATATATATACATATATATATAAATATATATATATATATATATATATATGTTATATATATAGATATATTTGTATATATAATCTTTATATATATATATATATATATATATATATATATATATATATATATATATATATATATATGTATAAATTTTTAAAAAAGAAAAGACAGAGTGCCAAGTACTTTCCTGTATTTAACACATCTTCGAGCACAAAGATGTGTTAAATACAGGAAAGTACTTGGCACTTCGTCTTTACGTTTTTAAAAATTTTCCCTGGGTGGATTTTGCTGGATTATATAAAATTATTATATTATAATATATTATATATATATATTATAATATATATATATTTATATATTTTATAATATACCTATATAATATACATATACATATTTTGCTTCTCAGTCTATACTCGCGAGTATTCAAATATCATTACGCGGCCATTAAAACCATTTAACCCTGGCATCACTACGGATCTAGAAAAGATTTTTATTAAACATACCATCCCTCCGTAATTATGAAATGATTATAATCGCCTGTGCTAACGAACTTTCATCGTTAATGACGTGAAAACGTCGGCACCAGGATTTTAATCAGTCAATATTAAATGACTCAATCAGGTCTTTATTATTAGACAGACTTGGTATGATGAGCAGTGAGTAGGTTACCTCAATAAGCCCCACTGACTGGTTCGCCTGGAATAGATAGCTAGAACGTACCACTAGATCTCTTGAGACTATTTTCCACGTCTCGGAAGTAGTAGTGTGAATATACTATCATGAATTTATTTTTTATTTTTCAACTCTCAGCATCATCTCTCTCTCTCTCTCTCTCTCTCTCTCTCTCTCTCTCTCTCAGTATCAAACTTTTAAACTTAACGAATTTTCGTGTTTGAAGTCTTAGAAGAATTACTCTCTCTCTCTCCCTCTCTCTCCCTCTCTCTCTCTCTCTCTCTCTCTCTCTCTCTCTCTCTCTGAGTATCAAACTTTCAAACTTAACGTTTTTAACGTTTGATTTGAGTCCTTATGAAATTACTCTCTCTCTCTCTCTTCTCTCTCTCTCTCTCTCTCTCTCTCTCTCTCTCTCTCAAGGTCAAACTTATTTGATTTTGTCAAGTAAACATTTTCATTGTTGCAGTAAAAGTGATACGGGTCTATTATATGTTTAAAATTGATCCCATTATTATTATTATTATTATTATTATTATTATTATTATTATTATTATTATTATTATTATTATTATTATTATTATTATTATTATTATTATTACCTCTCTTTTGGAGAGACACCCTTATTTGATTTTAACAAGCAAATATGGTTGTATTTATTGCCTTAATAATGATATGGGACTTTGTTCTTGTCGTTATTATTATTATTTTATTATATTATTATTATTATATTATTATTATTATTATTATTATTATTATTAGTTTCTTTCAGACGCTGCTTCGAACACTCAGCAGTTGGACCGTAACTTCAGGTAAGCAATTTACGTCCATTTAAAATCAGATGCAGTGGAGAATGTGGTTCTATTTCAGCATTATTGTTGTAGCCAAACCGGACAAGAATTTAGCTCTGCAGTTCTTCTTATATTTTACTTTCTTTCATTTCGGTCCGATTTTCGAGTTTACTCTTTCGCGATCTTCCTTTCTCCAATTCTTCAGTTTAATTCTTCATGTTTTTTTTAGATTTTCAATATTTCGTTATTCCCGAAGATTTTCAATGATTCGTAATTCCCGAAGGTCTTTCCTTTTCTTTTGTTTTCCGTCAGTTTTATTCAAAATTTTATTCGCCCTTTTATCCTCATTCTTCGTGATTTCCTAATGCATAAAACTTCAATTTCATATAATATATGTGAAAATTTTTTCTTTATATTTTTTACAGTAATGTCATTCACACTTCCTTATTTTCCGTGAGTGATTTTTTCTTTGATATGGTATTTACTCAACTGCCAAAAGTATCTTTTATTTTTTTTTTTATTTACCTTAAGGTGCTTTTAACTGATAAGATATTTATTTTGTAATGTTACCGTTTCGTCTACGTTCATCCTTATCCAAACCTTTCTTCCCGTTACCTCATGTTGATTTAATTTCCTCCTATTCCTCACTTCGTGTGTGTATGTGTGTGTGTGTGTGTGTGTGTGTGCACCTGCTTGCAACGCCTCCCCAAATATTTACGCGACGATGCTTCCACACCTCTCTTCCATTTCTGTAAGTCTGACGCTTTTTCATAGACTCATTTTTTTTCTTCTTAGGCTTTCTCTTCAAACTTTCATAACTCCTCAGTAGTTTCCGATATACCACAGTGATTACAAGTCTCTCAGCCATGGGGGTTTCGATGTCTGTTTTCTTTAAATCTCCTCAGTAATGATGCATGACACGTTCTTGGTGGCTTTCTCCGTCGCCTTTCTTGCCGTTCCATCTCTTAATGGACTGATAGTAACTCCCTTTTCCTCCTCCTCCTCCTCCTCCTTCCTCTCCCCTCCTCCTCCCTTCTCCTCCTCCTCCCTCCTCTCTCCTCCTTCTCCTCCTCCTCCTAGATTTATTTAAGCTCATTTATTTTCCATTCCGTTGCTCTGCCGTTACGTCAAAGCGGGTTCGGTGATGGTGTCACTCGTCAATTCGCCCATTGACGATGCGATTTTTGAAGCCTCATGACCAATTCATGGAATGTCTCGCTTTGGCTTGCAACGGCTGCGTTTATTCCCCGCCACAACCTACCCCAAACCCCGCTTAAGCCCCCCACTTCGTATGCAATGCACTTTGTGAAATGAAAAGCACACATACATCCACGGGCACAGACGCGCACACATGTACGCACCATCAGTGAAAGGACGAAGAGTTCGTTTTACCAGGTTTGTTCCTACTCTGACGTGTTTCCATCCTCTCGGATTTTGCTTTTAAGGTTCTCTTTTCACTAAAGCTCGGGAATTCGCCGCATGGAAAATACACACACACACACACACACACACACACACATATATATATATATATATTTCTAGATATATATATATATATATATATATATATATATATATATATATATATATATATATAATGTGCTATAACTGAATCACGAAAGTTGGAACGTGGATAAATCCATAAAATAAAGTTATAAGCCACGAAGGAAAGATAAGCAACGGTGTTTCTGCAAGATCTTTCGAGTCGACGTCCTTTGCTCAGCAGATAAACTGAGGAAAGGACGTCGAGTCGAAAGATCTTGCAGAAACTCCGTTATTTATTTTTCCTACGTGGCTTATACCTTTATTTATATGAAATAGATGTATATATATATCTATACATGTATACAAAGATCTTTTTCCACGGTGTTATAACATCTATTTCAGCTTCAAGGCGTCCATTGAAATTATCATTTAAGAAGGAATAAAAAAATATAATAAACTGAACTGACAACAGTTTTCTCAGTACTTGAATTATTGGCACAAAAAGGGCAGGCAAAGAACACACACACGTACGCATGCGCGCGCGTATATCTATATATATGTGTGTTAATAGCGCAATAAGATCAAGAATGTGTTCCCGAGTGCTGGTACTAAACTCGACGAATCATTGCTTCAGCTACACTGTTTTGCTATGTTTAGTACTAGCCACCTGGGAGGTTAAATATTCTTCGCTGTGTTAAATATTAATCCCTGGGGGATCAGATGCACTTAAGGACATTTGATCCCATAGGGGCTAATATTAAACACAGCGAAACAGTGTTGGTGGATCACTGTTTTGCCATGTTTAGTACTAGCTTACGGGGATCAAATTCCCAGAAAATTTCATCGCTGGATTTCACAATCTTACTTTAATATATGTACATATATACATACACACACACACACACACACACACACATATATATATGTATATATATATATATATATATATATATATATATATATATATATAATTAGTTCTTTGCCTGCATATATTTTATTAGATATATTTATATCTATATATATATAATATATATATATTTACTTCGTTTCCTGGATATTATTTTATTTTTATATGTATATTATGAATATATCTATATAGTATATATATAAAAATTAAAAATTAATAAATATATGATATAGATATATATATATATATCTTAATATATTATATATAAATAATTAGCTCTTTGCCTGCCTTTTCTGTACCAATAATTTAGGTACTGAGAAAACTGTTGTCAGTTTAGTCTATACAATATGTATAATTTTTTTTCTTTTCAAATGATAATTTCAACACCCTGCATTGTGCAAAAAGTCTCCCCAGTATTTGCTGTTTCATTCTACAAATGACTCATTCGGACGAGTCTTAGCCCTCATTCACATTTGCAAGTCGCGCTTAAGAAGTACAGTTAAATAAAGATACCACTGTGAAATTTTAGTCCGTAATTTCACTTCGCTCGAGAGAAAACGAGAAAGGAAAACTTCGAGAATCTTATTCTTAATTTATCGGGAATTTAGCAACAGAAAATCATTGTCTTTTATAGTGCCATTGATTCCCACTGAAGAAATTTGAGTTAAGTACAGGTCACAGTTCATTTAGCTTTAGTTCTGCTAGAGTTCACAGAGGAAAAGCTGAAAATGGTCTTAAATGTTCACATCTTACGCTATTTTTGAGGTGTTTAGACTTTACAATCATTATAAACTTATTCTTTACGCATTCCACAACAGAGTTTTATCCCTCAGGAGCTAGAAAGCGTCAAAGCTTATGCTTGTCAGATGTTCGCGTGGGAGAAAAGAGTGAATGTTGAATATTGATTGATTGATTTATCGTGAATTATTTGGTCTCAACGACCAAGGATCACTGACGCATTCGGTGTTAAAAATCATAACACTTGAATGTTCACTGGAAATTATATTAGATCTAGTGAGGGTCACAGACGGAAATATTATTGCTATTGCTATCAGCATTTTCTATAAAGAAAATTATACTTACATCTATTTACACGACAAAATCTTACTCTTTATTAGATGTCCTTATGACAAAATCATTCCTCTCATGATTAAAACAAAAATTTATCCTTATGAAATATTCACAAGCGCTAATGATCTTCTACGCTTCAATCTTATCCCTGCTGGGTACTCGTAAGACAAACTCTTCATTTCCTGTGCAAATCTTCAGCCTTCTCATGTTTCACGGCAACAATCTTCTTCGTACTAATTCTGAGTATAAGAAAGTCCTAAAGTAAAGTTTTGTCGGTGTTTGGAGGGAAAAAGTCTTCAGCGGTGTCAGGGCGTGAAATACAAGTTTTCATTTGAGATTCACTGATGAGTTTTGTAAATTGTCACAGAAAAGCTTTAGCAAAGAGTACTTATTACTTATATGTAATGAGAGAACTAGCTAAGTCTAGTGAATCGCCGAGGTTAGATGAATATATAGAACTTGATTGATTAATTATTTGGACATGCAGAAGTGCTTTTGTCGTTAGTAATTTCAACTTAAAATGCTGTAGTTTAATTTAGAGATTTCATACTTCTATGGCCAACTATGTTATGAGGTAATTCCCAAGGGATAATCTGATCTTTTTCCAAGATTCCTTCAAAAATGTATATTTTGCAGTTTGATTCAGAATTGTCAGTCATTCGACAGATCTTTTGTCGTAAGAGTGCAAACCTAAAATTTCAGAATTTAGTTGAATTTCAGATCTGTCAATTCGTTTAGTTCGTTAAAAATGATGTGTCACGTAATCTTCATTTCTCGTGTTATTTGCAAATCCAAAGCGGAATATTGAAGTGAATATTAAATTCTAAAACATCAAATGTTCAACATTATTATGATTTAACCTAACGATTATATCTTTCATTATAATATTTAACATGTTTATAGCATTACGCAGAAATTATGAGTTCAGTTGAAATTCCTTCAAAAGAGTATCTCAGATCCCAAATAAATAGTTTGTCCCGTTGTAGTTTCACAAAGTAAAATAGAAGTTTTTAATGCCGCTTCCAAACAAAAGTTTTAAGCTCCCAGATGTTTTTGACGACAGAAATTCGCCAATGTCATACATTTTGAAAAATAATGACCTACTTGTAGCATTTCGTTTCAGTGGACCTTAATCTTTCAAGACTTTCTACAGTCGTTCTTCTTCTTCTTCCAATGGATATTAAGGAAAATGAATAACAATGTAAGATGGATTTTGAACATTCTAAGGTTATTTACCTTCATAAACGCGACGTTAACACCTCAGATGATAAATTCACTAAATAGTATTTCCTATAAAGTAAAACATTAAGCATTTAACAAGTGTTCCCACCCTCACAATTCGTCTCCCAGAGATAAAAAAAAATCAGAGAAGACATTATCCAAACACATATCCTCATTCCCACTGTCCCCCTGCAGGACTTAGGCGAAGAAAAGCCTGTTAAACTCAACAGGACTTACCTTTTGACAGTAAGTCTTGGGCACACACACTTCTCTCGGTCGGGAGCACAAAGAACTCGGCGCAAAAGAGAGTTCCTTGGCTAACATGTGACTCTATTCTTCGCAGAAAGGCGAGAGAGGGCTTCTCGTGTCCGTCCTTCCGCTCATAGGAAAGAGTCTTCTTCTTCTTTTTGTTTGTTATTTATACTTTTTACAAGATTCCGTTTCAGGATCGACTCACATTTCCGTCGTCAACTGGGATTGAATTTCTTTTTCCGTGTTGACTGAATAGCTCTCGATCTTTTGTTAAATGTTTCTCTGTTCATCACATTTTCGTCGTTCGTCCGTGGCAGGTATAGTTTTAACACGCTTGCATTCTTAATGAATAAAACTGATAGCTCAGTATTTTCTGCGCATCTGTATGTCCGGGAATCTCTCGCTCAGTCATTTCCAATTTCATCATCATTATCCAAATTTCGAGGGTTCGCGAGTGACACCTCATTCACTCGAACAGGAATAAAGTCATTAGAGTCGAGAATCCCATGTCTTTTCTAATCGGTTTATTCCCGTTCATTTTGCTGTGTGTTTTTTTTCTACCACGTAGTTACAGGTTAATTTTGTTCGTAGCTGAAATATTAATAAAAATAATTCCAATAAAAAAGATATAATCACTGAAATGTTCGGTGCTTTTAATTACTTTCTAAACTGGTTATTTGGAAGCTCATGGTTATGTGCCTTGGAAATTAAATGACAGGTTGATAGCCGGAAGTCAAGCATGTTTTTTTATTATTTAGTTTTTTTATTTAACATATTCTTCACATAAAGAATAAAATTTCACTCTCATAAATAACGTTGTGAGCAGTGATAGATAGTGAGTGGTTTTTAGAAATAGTAATAAAAGGCACTGATAAACTATAACAAATAAACACAATGCAGTCGGGAAACTCAAGATGTTTTAGAGAGGATTCTCTCTCATTATTCCATCGTGTTTGATTGACATCAGCCTCTTCCGAACCTCTTCAGAGTGCTCACATTCCTTGTCGTTATCCCATTCGACAGAAAAAAAAAGAATTAAAAAAAAACTACGCTCATAAAACTTCCACTTTTATCGAGATGAGTCCGTAAACACAGAAGTCAAAATGAAGACCCCCCCCACCCCGAAAAAAAAAAGTTTCAAAATAAAAAACTAAACTTCACATGGAGACAAACTTTGTAAAGGGGGAGTAAAAGTATAAAGAAAAATAGCTATGCCTTTTGAAGTGATATGTTAGGCAAAAATGACGAGATATATTAAAAAAAAAACTCAGAAAAAGAAAACAAACTAGGAAAACCTTGGAAAGAGTTAGTAGTTGAAGGCGACGCTGGAAACTTTGGCTGACAACTTTAGGTCCATTTTTCTGGGGAGGTGAACACACTAAACCACTTTATATATAGAGAGGGTGGGCGAGTGTTCTCTCTCTCTGCTCAGAGAGAGAGAGAGAGAGAGAGAGAGAGAGAGAGAGAGAGGAAGTAGTGATGTGTATGGAGAATGATTCAAGATGGATTTGCTTATTCAAAGATTAAGTTTAAAAGAAAGTTTTCGTTCATTCAGATTCAGAGAGAGAGAGAGAGAGAGAGAGAGAGAGAGAGAGAGTAGTGATATGTATGGGAGAAAGCTTGGAGAGTTTGCTCATTCAAAGATTAAAAGTAAAAGAAGTTTTTGTTTATTCAAAGAAGAAAGTGAACCAAAGAGTGGAACAGGTTCCCCAGTTTATTCGTGCCTGTAAAGTTGACGTTCAGTATTTATCCTCATGATTGTTTCCATGGAAATGAGGCCTTTTTCGAAAGCGCCTTGGAACTTAGCAATTTTATCTGGAAGGTTTTCATCAGATTAATTTTTTTTTTTTATCGAAGATATGGAAGTTTTATTTTTTTTTTACCGAAAATAAGGAAGTTTTGCCTCGAAGATGTTTGTAAACAGTTGTGTGTCTTGATGAATTCCAAGGAAAAGCAGAGGGCTTTTTGAAGTTTTTTTTTCTTAATGGAATTTTTTATAGAAGTGGTTCATGAAGACTAATGGGGGAATTTAGGCAGGGTAATCTTCCCCGAAAATGTTTGTAAAAATATTGTAATTCCCCTCATAAACTGTGTAAGATAAGGCGATGTCTCGCAGCCAGTTTTCCAAATGCAGAGAGTTTGTTTCGATATTTTTTGTGTTTTATGTTTGTGTGTCTCTTTCTAAAAGGAAGTAGTGTGTCTTGAATGTTTGTCGAGAACGAGAGACTTAGCCTCCAATTCTCGTCCAGAATAAGATAGTTTGTCCTGATAGTGAATGCTTTAATTTTATATTTTCGAAATTCAACCTTCACGTATGTTGGCTCTGTTCGTAATGAAAGGAGGCTAAAATAAAATATCGATATACAGTTCCCCCTTTTTGGTGTCCTTTTTTTATATATTGACATATCCGGTTCGTATTATCCTCTGGACATCTTTGTTCAACGTGACTCCAATACCTTTGAAGAGATAAATTGAAAATAAGATTAAAAAAGCCCCTTTGAAGTTCATTTTTCCCGTTGACAATTTTACAAAGAAAAGGTACAATATTTAACCAAAGACTTTTATCGTTACTCTTTGTTCGAAGGCGATTTCAAAACAGGGCTGCTATAATAGGTAAAGCAAGAACACACACAGTCACGAAAAAACGTCAACATTTATTGAAACTTAACAGTTGAACCTAGTTAGAACCTTTTCGTTTTCATTTTACTTCGACTGTATCAATAAATTGGAAGCCGCCTTCCCTGTCCCCACCCGTTTTTTGACTGATTCCAATTTGTTATTGGGGAGAATGATTTGTCCGACTGAATAAATGAATTTCTTCGTTTTGAAATCACTTAGGTCAGGACTGGTTTTGATCGAATGTCAAAGGAGCTTTGTGTCTAAACAAAGATAGTGATTAGCCCTGCTATAATGTTATTAGAAATGCTCTCTCTCTCTCTCTCTCTCTCTCTCTCTCTCTCTCTCTCTCTCTCTCTCTAAGATAATTTTTTTCCATGAATTCTTGTACATGGCTAATTTTCAATCATAATGATAAATTTAATTTTCAATCATAATGATAAATTTAATTTTCAATCATAATGATAAATTTAATATCTTAAGAATTTGAACACAAAAACGATCCAGTTTCAAACGTAAGAAATTTTGTTTTCTTTGCTTGATCAACATCATCCAGGAATCCAGTTCATGGGCAAAATGACCTTCTGTTCCAGTAGCAGCCTGGAAAAGCCTCCAGCGAGAAGTATTACAGAAGGAAGTAAACCTGTTGGGTAAACAGTAAATGCGAAAAATGGCGAATGAGCACTTCGTAACCAAAGAGATGATCAGTCCAGCTGCATTTAATAAATAAGACGCACTTGGGGTTATTCATTGGGCTCTCAGAAGTCCAAGACACCGGGCGCATTGAATCCAAACAGTCTGTGATCACGCGTTATATTCACCGTGGGAGTTTTGGAAACGGTGACCAGCGAGCTTAGCACACCGTCTTCTGTCGAATACGCGAGACTGACTCGTCATCGTATACTTGGAGTATTCTCGGTCCGGTCGAGGCAAGGCATTTCAAAGGGTATTCACAAGCACTGGACCTCACTCAGACTGGAACGAGCGAGAATGCCCGCGAATGTGTGGTGGCGATAATACCAACGCCCCTTCGTCCAGTGGGGCCTATGACCGGATGGGTGGTGGGGTAGGAGGAAAGAGGGAGGCAGGAGGAGGAGGAGGAGGAGGAGGAGGAGGTTTAAGATTTTTTTTTTTATGTGTGTTTGTTTGTTGGTGTATGTGTGAGGGAGAGAGTTTGAGGGTGAGAGGGGGATATACTCCACCACCGACACCACCAGCGTCAGCGCTGCACAGCGGAGCCAACAGGTCCGACTGGGAGCCCACCTGTAACTGCCAACTCTTCCACCAGTCACCTGCCAGCTCTCTCTCTCTCTCTCTCTCTCTCTCTCTCTCTCTCTCTCTCTCTCCTTCCTCCATTCCCCATTTATTCCTCCACCCGTCAGATGCCCCACCCATCTATAGTGGATACTCTTCGCATTCTTTTTTTTTTTTTGTGGTGTCACTGGTGTAAGCGCATGTATTACATTAATCGGAGAGAGAGAGAGAGAGAGAGAGAGAGAGAGAGAGAGAGAGAGAGAGAGAGAGAGAGAATTTCCCATCACGGTTGAACAGGTACTTGAAATAGTATAAATGCATATAGAATATTTTCAGGTCGATCATTTTCCCTCTCTCTCTCTCTCTCTCTCTCTCTCTCTCTCTCTCTCTCTCTCTCACACACACACGCACACACACAGAAATTGTAAATGTGTATAGAACATTGTTATTATGACTATCTCCCCTAGAGAGAGAGAGAGAGAGAGAGAGAGAACATAAATACGTTCGACATCTTATACTTGCACTTGTCCTACATACTGAGACAGAACGGACAGGAAAAACAGACAGCCATAAAGTATCAATGCGTATGGATCTTTATTAGAGAGAGAGAGAGAGAGAGAATCGTAAATGCGTTCGAAACTTGATTACATAGCGCGTTGCGTAGATGTCAAACAGTCTCTCCTCTCCTCTACTCCACCCTGTGATGCGATCTCTCTCTCTCTCTCTCTCTCTCTCTCTCTCTCTCTCTCTCTCTCTCTCTCTCACTGTCTCCTCGCTGTCGATCGAGGTAATCCCAAACGGCTTATTTATTTGTGCAATTCACACACACACACACACATACATACAAACATGCTTATCACTGGTGTCATATTGTTGACGGACTTTCACGCCTGGACGCTGGCACTGAGGGTGGCAGTGTTAGCTAGCCATGGAGGAAATAGTATCACAAGTTCATGCTGTCTGTCTGTTGAGATATATTGATCCACGTGCATTTTAGATTGTTCCAGTGACACCTCTCTCTCTCTCTCTCTCTCTCTCTCTCTCTTTCTCTCTCTCTCTTCTCTCTCTCTCTCTCTCGGTAAGGTGTGAGGGTAAATAGAACGCGACCCTTCTTCTTTTCGCAGACTGGTCATTCATATTTACATGATGGTTTCATTCAAACAGTTTGGTTTCTTATCTGTAATAAATGCTAATATATATATATATATATATATATATATATATAAATATATATATATATCTATATATATATATATATATATATATATATATATATATATATATATATATATTCCAGTCAGCAAGATATATAGACTTCAGGAGGGTCCATGATACACATGTTGTTTAAAAAGGCCATGTTTATTAACAGCAAAGAAACGTTTCGCACTACTCAGTGCATCAATCAGTCTGTCAAAGGTAAAAGACAATAAAATGCATTATTAACATAAAAAAGGAATTCAAAAGGTAATTAAAATTTACAAGTTAAAACAATAAAAAGTAAAAGAGTATAAAAAAGTACATAAAACAGAAAACAAAAAGAGACTACCAAAAAACACCTGGCCTTGGACGTCATTGTATGTCATTCTGTTTCTTCTCTCCTGCTTATAGATGATTGGTGTTTTTGGTAGTCTCTTTTTGTTTTCTGTTTATGTACTTTTTATACTCTTTTACTTTTTATTGTTTTAACTTGTAAATTTTAATTACCTTTTGAATTCCTTTTATGTTAATAATGCATTTTTATTGTCTTTACCTTTGACAGACTGATGATGCACTGAGTAGTGCGAAACGTTTCTTTGCTGTTAATAAACATGGGCCCTTTTTAAAACAACATGTGTATCATGGACCCTCCTGAAGTCTATATATATATATATATATATATATATATATATATATATATATATATATATATATATATATTATATATATATATATGTTAGGAACAATCGTTTACCAATTGTTCCCTTGGTGGATGTTGCCTCCTTTGTTTTGTTTTTTAATTGCTGGCGAGTTGACGTCTGGTGGATGGCGTCAAACTTCGTCAGTCAGGTTCTGGAGGCAGAACAATCAGTCAGGTTCTGGAGGGCAGAACAACCAGTTAGTCAGAGGCAGTCGGTAGGTATAATTATCTGGTGGACCAGCATGAGGCAGCGTCAGGTACTGGATACCTGGTTTTTATTTGGTTGAAGTCGTCGTTTGGGAGTATAAACTTCGAGTTGGAGGTCGGCAGTCAGCATTATCGTGTTTTCGTCGTCGAGAGGACGACGTGTCGAGAGCGTCCTCACTGAGAAGCAACAATGGCGTGTTTTCGTCGTCAAGAGGACGACGTGTCCGAGTGCGACCTCACTGGGCAGCAGCAGTGACGTGGTTTCGTCAAGTGGTCGAGGAGGACTTCCATACTGCATCTGAGGACGAGATGGTTGTTGATCAACTCTGTCTGATCGTCCAGCATTCGAGGAGGATGTCCATATTGTCTCCAAGGACGAGATGGTTGTCGTATCGGCTCTATCTTGATCGTCCGGCATTGGACTGTTGTCTTCATTGTTTGAGGAAGTGTCCCCGTTTTGCTCTTAGTATCATTCTGCTGCTTCAGTGTCAATTTTAGTTATGTATTACGCTGCCTATTTCTATTTATTATATTTAGATTGTTATTGCCCTTATTACAGCCTATTTTGTGATTATTCTTTTATTATTTAGATTGTGATTTTCATGGCTTTGTTATTGAAGGGTGGATTTTTATGGTTTCTTAGACTGGTTTTAAATATTAATTATATTGTTAGTTTGTAATTTTTTGCGTTTTTGCCACCCAGAACCTTGACTCGCTGTACATAATGTATTTAACTCTTGTAAATAAATTAATTTTAAGGTAACTTTTTGTTGATTTGTTATGCTCCTCCCTCCTTGTTTGTCACTGTCTCAGTCATTACAGCCCAATTGCTTATTATTTTTAAGAACCTGTCGATCTCGAGAGTCGAGATCGTAATAATATATAATATATATATATATATATATATATATATATATATATATATATATATATATATATATAGTATATATATATATATATACACACACACACACACACACACACACATATATATTATATATATATATATATAGATATTATATATATACTTATGATGTAATGTGTGTATACATACGCTCGTAATATGTATGTCTACCCTAGGTATGATTTAAGCTTTAGGATTTACCTGTTTTGTTAGGCAATAGTCTGTACCTTTTCGAAAATTATTGTTTTTAATGATTTTCTTCATATCACAAAATAGATTTTATGGAATGTGATGATAGGAGGGTGGATGATTAACATACCCATTTGGAGCCCTCTAGCCACAGTAGTTTTTAAGACGTAAGGGCGGACAGAAATGCTGCGGACAGAAAAATATTGCTGACGGACAGACAAAGGCAGCACAGTAGTTTTCTTTTCCGTAAAATGGCATAGTTTGAATTTCTTATCGATTATTAAGAAAATAGTCAAGATATGTTTTTGAGAACGTTTAAATACAGTATACCCTAACCATATTTACTTTTTGGGATTACATCGAATCCAACCATAAGTTCTAAAAGATCCCCTATTTTCAGACTTACGAAAGATACCACAGCAAAGATTTGAGTCTTAATTTCATTCACTATTCTATCATCATTAGAACCACTTTGAATATCAAGATGTCTTCATAAGCACTTTATGGCAATAAAAGATTTTAGATTACGTTTCACACCATATAATGAAACCCTTTTAGCATGATTGCCATTAATCCCTTAATTTAGAATAATCTTGATTGATAGTAATATACAATGTAGAGTAATCCTGAATGATATTAATCCACTTATATAGATTAATCCTTGGTAGAGGTTTATCTTGAAATGGTTCGTTTCTTCCATAAGTCTTTTCCCCCGTTTTCCTTGAAATCCGAGACAAGCTTCAGTCTACTTGTCGTTTAATCTCTTGAGCTCCCCCCCCCTCTCTCTCTCTCTCTCTCTCTCTCTCTCTCTCTCTCTCTCTCTCTCTCTCTCGTGTCTTTTATAATCGGCATTGCAATTATTTGTAGTTGTTATTTAAATATTTTCTTCGTGCTCATAAATGTACTATTTTCATATAATTTTCGTACGTGGTCGGTATGGTCTTCGCCTGCCACCGCGGTGGCCGTTAGTTTGATTCTCGGGCATTCCGTAGAGGGATCAGAGATGTGTATTTCTGGTGATAGAAGTTCACTCTCGACGTGGTTCGGAAGTCACGTAAAGCCGTTGGTCCCGTTGCTGAATAACCACTGGTTCCATGCAACGTAAAAACAACATACAAAACAAACAAACAAACAAATATATAACCTTTGAAAAGTTGTATATTATTCTTATTATTATTATTATTATTATTATTATTATATTATTATTATTATTATTATTATTGGCTACTGGAATGAGGTTTCATTTATTCTTCTCGTCGATTCATGGCATTTTAGTGACAACCCCAACCGAAAAAAATGTCAAGAAACCCAGAAATGAAATTTGTTATTTCCTCCTGTATCTCTCTTCCTGTCGTTGATCAGACATTTTTTTTTGTATCCATATCGATATTTATTCCAAAATACTTTTTTGTTTATAGAAAATGAATGTTAACCAATGTGATCCCCCCCCCCCCCCCAAGATCAAAATGATCCACATTTTAAAACTTATATGTTGTTTCTACATTCTTGTTGATATTTATGACATATATCTATATATATATGATATATATATATATATAATATATATATATAACACATGTATATGTATGTATGTATGTGTATATAGAATATATATATATATAGTATAATATATATAATATATATATATATATATATATATATATACATATTAATTAATATATATATATATATATATATATATATAATATATATATATATATATTCATAATATTATATTATGACAAAACACACACACATATATATATGTACATGTGTATGTATGTATATGCGTAGTATGTCTGTATACACACACACCAAAATCCTCTCTTACGCATACTCATGAATATTTACATCTCGATAGATATATTTGATACCCAGCTTTATTCAAATGTCCAGCAGTTCTAACTTCCCATGGCTAAGAAATATTCCCTCACCCACTAGATCGATCGGGAGTGGGTGGGGTTGCCATGGATTGAAGAAGGGATGGATAGGGGGGGTATGGGAGGGACGGGTCGGAAAGGGAGGGTGGCACCTATGGAGGAGTAACACAAGCATTGGCATATCTGTTCAAAACAAGTTCTTCGATGATTGGCTCAAATAAGAATGTTCAGTTTCGGCAGATTTATTTGTTGTGTTTTGGGATTTTTTTTGTGTGTGATGTTTCTTGAATGTGAATTTTTATGAATTTTGAAATGAGGAGGAATGTAAGATTGTAAGAAGAAAGCATTTATTTTGCAGCAAACGCACACTTTTGTATACACAAATTATATATATATATAAATATATATATATATATATATATATATATATATATAATAATATGACATATATATATATGTATATACATATATATAATATATATCTATATATATATATATGTGTGTGTATGTATAGTTATGTAATGCATATGATATATGCGTTATAATATATATAGCGTGGTCGCGTAACGGGTTATATATGTATGTATGTATGTGTATGTATGTATGTATGGCCATATATAGTAGTATATTATATATATATATCTATATAAAGTAGCCGCTATATAATAATAGTGTATAGTAAGATATAATATATAGTATATACTAGAGAGGCAAATATAAGTAATATATAATAGGTATTATATTATATGATATATATAGATGTATATAGAAATTATCATTTTTCCACTTACTGAGTGCCCTCCTTCGTAGTCTCTCTTCTTGCTAATTCTTGAAATGTTATTATATCTCAGCCTCATCAGAAAATGATGATTTTAATTACCTTCTGTCTTGGGCATCCTGTACTCTCACCCTTGTCTCACTAAATACCATCATTTACATGTTTCTCTCCTTAAGCAAATCATCCCCCATATATTACCGTATTCATTTTCCATCTTTCAGTCAGATCCGCATATATTAAAAAAACTCGCTCCTCATCGGAAAAAAATCTACAAATGATAATCAGCGATGACTGAATATTACAGCAATCTCCATTATCCAAAAACCTCCCCCAAAGCGGTTTTAATTGCTTCATCAAAGAGGCTAATCACTAAAGGAATTCACATGAGGGTCGCCCTGGCGTGATTCCTTTGTTTTTTTTTTTCAGATGAGATATTCCTGTAACGAGGTTAAAGTATATCTTTTCATGTAGTTTTTTTGAAGCTTTGTTTTATTGCAATTGCTATAGCTTCTGCTATGGAAAGTTATACATAGTCATTACTGGTGGATTAGATTTTCACGGCTCTGATAATAATAATAATAATAATAATAATAATAATAATAATAATCAATAATAATAATAATAACGGAAATAACATCTCTCCCATATGGAGGAAGTGCAATACGAAAAATGAAACCATAAACCTACATATAAGGCGACTGTCGGCATAGCAGAACCAGTACAAAAAGAGGCATGATTCAGTGGCAAAAGCCCTCCACTGAGCCTGTGCAAGAAACATCAGCTACCTTGCAGTAATAAGTGATACGAGCACCAACCTAGGGAGTGATAGAAAACGATCAGGCAAAGATCCTTCTGGACTATTTATCAGAACAGATAGGGTAATACGTGCAAATAGACCAGACGTGACGTTGATTGACAAAGTCAAGAAGAAAGTATCACTCATTGATGTCGCAATACCATGGGACACCAGAGTTGAAGAGAAAGAAAGGGAAAAAATGGATAAGTATCAAGATCTGAAAATAGAAATAAGGATATGGGATATGCCAGTGGGAACCGTACCCATAATCATAGGAGCACTAGGCACGATCCCAAGATCCCTGAAAAGGAATCTAGAAAAACTAGAGGACTCATGCAGAAGAGTGGGATCCTAGAAACGGCACATATAGTAAGAAAAAGTGATGGACGCCTAAGGGAGGCAGGATGCCACCCGGAACCCCACACTATAATACCACCCAGTCGAATTGGAGGACTGTGATAGAGCAAAAAAAAAAAAAAAAAAAAAAAAAAAAAAATAAAAAATAATAATAACATTTTTAGGCAAATGCTGTTAAAAAGAACGGCAGAATTAAGCGAGTTGACTTTATATATTTTTTGTCTTACAATTCGGTTCTCAGGCTCAGCCATGTTTCTGAGTAACTTGCCAATATACTTATTGGGAATTTCTAAAAATTATAAAAATGCTGAAGGTGATCTTTTATTTTATTAAAACAGTATCTCAGGTCTAGGTCATGCATGGGTCGCCATCAGTGCCTGTGTTTTTCCGTAGGTGTAGTTCAATTCCGGGCCGGGGTCGTCTTTGGTTTAGAGCTGGTGTTGATGCTGGCATAGCTGGTATCGCGTGACGTTTCGACGTTCTTGTAGGTCATCTACGGACAAGTCGGTTGAAGGGCTGTAGCAAGAGAGTCTGCGAGGCGGTATTCATAGCAGCTCAGACCTAGAGTTAGATTCTCATTGGTCGGGCCGGTCTTGGGCGAAGTCGTGGATCTCTCATTGATGGTCGCGGAGATTCTGTCGTGCGAGCGCCATCGTAGTGTGGCTGGGGATGACATCAGGAATTCTGTCTGTAGCAGGAGTCCTGTCATCCTGATTATCTGGCATTGTCGGTGGGTCGTTCGCTGTGGGAAGGAGAAACGTTTCCTGAGTGATTTTTAAATTTGGCTTCTCCTTTTCTATATGGAGGAGGGCTTCTAGGAGGCGCAGACGTCGGGGATCCGTTGTCTGGTCTATTATGTCGATATTATGGGTAAAATCATTTCTCTTTATTCGTTTGTTATGAGCAGTCCTGGCGTTGGAAAATATGGATCCTTGAAATAATAATGAAAACTAAGATCAAATTCAACAAAGCTTTAATAAAAAAAATGATATCTAATGATATGAAAATAAATAGTTAATTAGTAGTAAAATCCTAAGAATAGGCTTATTTAACTAGCATACCCAAAATAGGGAACTTAATGAAGAGAAAAGGGGGAAAAAAAAAGTCTAAATAAACTACAGACGAGAAATGACAATTCAACTTGCATTATATTTCTCGTTTGGAAGATATTAAATTGATAAATGGAAAACCTTCACATATTCCTTCATTTAATTTTAGGTGATTTTAAGAAATTTATTACCAACGCATTTGTAATGTAAATAAGGTAAACGCCCTCTTCTACCAAGTTACGTCTAAGGGAGTGTCTGAGTTGAGAAATATCATAAGGAATGAATAAGGTAATAACTTTGGAATTCTTCATATTACATACATCCAATAATATATATAATATATATATATATTATATAAAGATATATAATATATATTATACATACATATATATATAGTTATATATATATATATATATATATATATAATATATATATAGATATACATATATATAAATATATGAAGAATTCCAAAGTTATTACCTTATTCATTCCTTATGATATTTCTCAACTCAGACACTCCCTTAGACGTAACTTGGTAGAAGAGGGCGTTTACCTCATTTACATTACAAATGCGTTGGTAATAAATTTCTTAAAATCACCTAAAATTAAATGAAGGAATATGTGAAGGTTTTCCATTTATCAATTTAATATCTTCATAACGAGAAATATAATGCAAGTTGAATTGTCATTTCTTGTCTGTAGTTTATTTAGAATTTTTTTCTTTCCCTATTCTCTTCATTCAGTTCTCTAGTTTGGGTATGCTAGTTAGAGAGTTTCATTTGCAATAATGCATAAAAGAACATCAATATAATTATCATGTAACAAGATATGCGGCTGTATTTCCTGTCTTAATAAAAATTTTTTTTAGTCAAATAGTTTACAATATATCTTGACTTCTTAAATAAGCCTACTCTTACTATTTTACTATTAGGTTAACTATTTATTATCATATCACCAGATATTTTTTAGAAATTTTATTTTTTCTTTGTTTCATTAAGGTTTTGTTGAATTTGATCTTAGTTTTCATTATTATTATTATTATTATTATATATATATATATATATATATATATAGTATATATATATATATATATATATATATATATATATGCTTAAAAAATCACAGTAGACGTGACTTCATTAAATAAGCGAATACCACAGGAAAATGCTAGTCGGAAATCCAGGCGCTTTCGTCTTAACTAAGACATTGTCAAGGAACGACAATGTATTGTAGAGACGAAAGCGCTTGGAATTCTGACTATCATTTTATTGTGGTATTCTCTTATATATATATATATATATATATGTATATATATATATATATATATATATATATGGATATGTATATATACGTATTATTATATATTATATATATATATTATATAATAATATATATATATAGATATTATATATCAACACTATGAAGGATTATCGAAAAACAGGAGTAATTAAAATATGAAATATATATATATTATCAACACTATATTGTGTATATCTATATGAGTATTAATATATAATATATAATAAAGATATATATATATATATAGTATATATATATATATCAATGTGAGAGAGATGTAATAATTTCTTTATATATCATCAGTGATCTATTGCTAATTATTAAAATTACTTAAAATGTTGGCTATAAAAACTTCTAACGTCGGAAATAAAGAAATAGGTTGGAGTTAATTGGTTTCCCTGGTCCACCCTCATATTGATGTGTCTTGCTGGCCGTTGCTATACATACATATATATATATATATATATATATATCATATATATATATATATATACACTCATACACATATATACATAATATATATATATATATATATATATAATATATATATATATATATATATACTGTATGTGTGTATATATTTGTACATACGTATATACTGCACATGGATGCACAATAATTAATGCATATAACAAAATATTGAAATCGTTTTTGCTAATTAGGAAAAGTTTTAACCAATTATATTCAAATTATGCCAACCGTAATTTAAACAATTTAACCGAATATATGCAACGGAAATAATGCATATTTCTGCAAATGCATATCTTCCATTCGATGACTCCCAATGAGAATTATTACATTGAAAAACCCTACCATTGTTTATTGTTTATTCTCGCTCGTTTCCGGTGTCATAACTTCTTTCTTTTATTTTTTTGTTTTTTTGCAATGTCCGTTAATTCCTTTTCAGTTTTTTTACATTCTCCTTTTATTCTTCCCTTCATCTTGTTCATTTCTATTCATTTCCCTTTATTTGTTCCTCCTTTCACTTTTGATATTTACGTTTCTGTCTGTCTACCGTCCAGTAGCGTCCTTCCAGGATTGCACCGTCGGCCGCTGTCTATTCTTCTTTCTCTTTCTCTCGTCCTGTTGTCTTCTCTTTCTCCGTTGGTTTTCATTCCTTCTGAAGTCTCTCTCTCTCTCTCTCTCTCTCTCTCTCTCTCTCTCTCTCTCTCTCTCTAAGGGAGCCGTTCCGCAGTTCGCTCCTTTCTATTGAGGATTTATTTTTTGTTTCTTGTTCTCTTTCTGCATTTGGCTGATATCCTTTGATCTGTGGGACTTTGTCTTTCTTCTCTGGATAGGATTCGGAAGGATTCCGGTCGTCTGAATGCTTTTTATTATTATTATTATTATTATTATTATTATTATTATTATTATTATTATTATTATTATTGTCTATATATTTTCTACTACTTTCTCTTCTTTGCAAAGTGTTCTTAAAAATGGTTTTGGTTTGAATAGAGAAGTTTGGTATTTTTTAAAACTTATTTTTCTTCTGCTCTTCGCAAAATTTTGAACAATAATGATTTTTGTTTCAGTATCCTCTTTTCGTAATTTAACTCCGTGTCCTTGTATCTTTGCGAAGCATGCAGACTTTCGTATCTCGAATCATTATTATTATTATATTATATTATTTATTTTTTTTTTTTTTGCTCTATCACAGTCCTCCAATTCGACTTGTTGGCATTTCTAGTGTGGGGTTCCGGGTTGCATCCTGCCTCCTTAGGAGTCCATCACTCTTCTTACTATGTGCGCCGTTTCTAGGATCACACTCTTTTGCATGAGTCCTGGAGCTACTTCAGCCTCTAGTTTTTCCAGATTCTTTTTCAGGGATCTTGGGATCGTGCCTAGTGTTCCTATGATTATGGGTACAATTTCCACTGGCATATCCCATATCCTTCTTATTTCTATTTTCAGGTCTTGATACTTATCCATTTTTTCCCTCTCTTTCTCTTCAACTCTGGTGTCCCATGGTATTGCGACATCAATGAGTGATACTTTCTTCTTGGTTTTGTCAATCAACGTCACGTCTGGTCTGTTTTGCCACGGTATCACCCTATCCGTTCTGATACCCATAGTCCCAAACGGATCTTTGCCTGATCGTTTTCTATCACTTCTTCAGGTTGGTGCTCGTACCACTTATTAATGCAAGGTAGCTGATGTTTCTTGCACAGGCTCCAGTGGAGGGCTTTAGCCACTGAATCATGCCTCTTTTTGTACTGGTTCTGTGCAAGTGCCGGACATTCGCTTGCTATGTGGTTTATGGTTTCATTTTTCGTATTGCACTTCCTACATATGGGAGAGATGTTATTTCCATCTATCGTTCTTTGGATATTATTTTATTATTATTATTATTATTATTATTATTATTATTATTATTATTATTATTATTATTATTATTCAGAAGATGAACCCTATTCATATGGAACAAGCCGACAAAGGCCACTTACTTGAAATTCAAGCTTCCAAAGAAAAAGTTGTTCATTTGGAAGAAGTAAGAGAAGGTAATAGGAAATACAAAAAGAGATCAGTTATTAGAAAAGAGAAAATAAAGTAGCAACTTCATGAATGTACAGATACAAATTATGTTCGTGCTTTTAATGCCATTTGTTTGATATTGTCTTTGCGCCGATAGTTCTATGTAAATTATGATATATTTTGTATATTTTTCTGCCATTAATTTGATGGGTTAAAAATTCAGAAAGTCTCTCTCTCTCTCTCTCTCTCTCTCTCTCTCTCTCTCTCTCTCTCTCTCTCTCTCGTATTCACTGTCATGCTTTTCGAGACATTCCCTGTCGCCACCAAAGCCTCATGTCATTCAGTACCAGCTGAAGAAGAAGAAGAAGAAGAAAATTGTGAAGAGAAAACATAAATCTATGTCATAACCCTAAAAGCGGCTTGTTTTAAGGGTGACATTTGCCCGCACATCTTCGGATACCCAAATAAGCCCTCTTTGCTTTCATCCTATTTTGTCTTTGAAGGCCAGAGAATATAATCTTATCAGTAGATGCAGTCATGCCATTCCAGTCGAAGGGAGAGAGAGAGAGAGAGGAGAGAGAGAGAGAGAGAGGAGAGAGAGAGAGAGAGAGCGATGTATTACCATGTCAGAACTTTTTAAAAGAAAGACTTTGCTTTCCCCCTGATGTTTAAGAACGAAGGGGATGCGAAGCATGAAATTGGCCATGTGCAAAATTGACCCGCAAATTTAAAATCGCTGATAAGGCTGAATTAGTACACACTGTCTTTACACAAAAATCTCTAATTAAGCTCGCTCCACATTTAGAAAACTCTCTCTCTCTCTCTCTCTCTCTCTCTCTCTCTCTCTCCAAGCATGTTTGTGAGGATAAGTGATATTTGCTTTCCATTTATATTTATTTATACATCAAGTTTTCATGCATTTTTTTCATGAGCTTCTGATCTTTGTTTTGAAATGACGTCATGTGGATGTTTGTAATTGAGAAAACTATTATTTTATATATTCTCTTAGTATGATATGAGGATTTCTGTTTATACATGCGTATATTTGCTAGTTGGTTTTTCCTCATTATTGTAGAATCATTTTTCTTTTCTTAATTTTCACATCAGGAAAGAGTATTCATTGGATATATCGATTGTTTTGTTGAACTATCCTTAGGTAAAGTTTTGAAAATCAATCGCTTTTCTATGATGAAACATTTAACTAAGACACAAGTGAGAAATGGGTGGGATCATGAATTCATAACAAGGATAAAATGCTGTTGAAACGTTAATACTTTCATCACGAGAAGTTTGCAAGCATGAGAAAGAAATACAATAAATTTATAATTCATTTCACCCGGCGAAGGTGGCAGAATCTCTCTTAATGAAATCCAGTGATAGAAAGCTGACGATTGCACAAGTGTAGTTTCTCAGGAAGTTGCAGGAGAGGAATATACTATGCGTGCCTCCAGCAAGGGTTAGCCAGGACATTCAACGTAGTATCATATATATATTATATATATATATATATATATATATATATATATATATATATATTATAGTAAAAGACTTCATATTACATATATATATATATATATATATATATATATATATATATATATATATATATATATATACATAGAAAGAGTAAAACCAGCAATTGTACATAAAACATCCTTTATTTTGTTATGACTACCGGTTTCGGAGTAACTGTCTCCATCATCAGGTCTATACAAAAACACAGAAAGAAAAAAAAATTAAAAATCACTAAATTACAATCGATCATTAGAATGAAGTAATGTTACACAAAGGTTATTGTATATATAATAAAAAAAGAGTAATGTACAAGCATAAAAAAGGGAAGGAAGCAATATTAAAAAAAAGTAAATACCTGCATCATGAAGGCATACAAACATACACACTAAAAATTTTAAAACGCAGCATCTCCGTGGACCTCTCGTTGTTACTGAGGGAAGGTGTCAACTTTAAAGTGTAGAGACTGTGGGCCACTCGACTAGAGAGAATGGAAAATGAATCTAAGCTTAGAGGGTGATCACTATTTTCTGCGTGATCCCTTACGACACTGAATGGTGGTTTTGCTAAAAGCCTGTTTGTTCTAACTGATCTTCATAAGTGTTCAAACAATCGTACACGTGCTTGGCGCTTTGTTTTTCCCACGTAAATTGCATTACAGCAATTGCACTCGTATTTATAAACAACATGAGACTAGTTCTGGGGGTACGATGTCTTTGTACTTAAACAAACCACCAATAATATACTTAGGCTTGAACACTACTCTAACATTAACTTGAGGATAAAATTCTCTTAAAAGTTTTAGTAGTCTATTTTTAACAGAAAAACTCTTATTACCATAGAAAAGCATAGTAAAATACAGTTCTGCTTTATTGGCTTTTAAACTGGAAACTTTCGGGAACAATAACTTTTCTAGCTGTTTACCAACATATGTATCTATGAAAGCAATATTAAAACCGTTTTTTTGAAGCATTTCTTTTATAAACTGAAATTCTGAATGAAGACTAAAATAATTTGAACAAATGCTAAAGGCACGGGTCACAGGTGTGCAGACTAAATTGCGTTTATAAACTATAGGGATGAATGAAGGAAATTTAGTTGTGAGTCCTGTAAATGTTGGTTTCCTGTAAACTGTTGTTGAAAAAGTGTTATCGCTGTGTTTACTTACGAGCACGTCCAGGAAAGCTAAAGGATTATTGTTCCCTACTTCTGAAGTAAATTCAATATATTGGTGTTTTGAGTTAAAATAATCAAGAAACAGGGGTACATGTTCTTCAGATCTAAAAATTGAAAATGTATCATCTACATAACGTCGGTAGAATAGGAACAGTGGTTTAAAAGAACTGGGACAATTATCTAACCAAACAACTCGTGATAAGATAAAAGGCATTGGCCAAATTAGGACCGAGAGGGTTGTTCCCATTGCTACACCACAATCTTTTTGTTTATATACATTTGTGTTAAACATAAAATAACATTTCAGACGCAGCTAATGTGAGCAGTTTGTGTAACTGTTGTTTATTTAAATTATGGATATTGTTGGAGTCATTAAACAAGTTGTTGTTGCATATATCAATGGTTTCGGCTAAAGGAATATTAGTAAATAAAGATTTAACATCGAAACTTACAAGAACACAATGACCTAGTTCTAGATCACAAATTTCTTTGGCAAAAGTAAATGAATCTTTAACTGTATACTGATTGCATGTTACAGGAGCTAAAATAGGAACAAGAAAATTTGACAAATGGTGGTTGAAAGTAGCTATACAGACATGATTGGTCTGAGTGGGACACCTTCCTTGTGCACCTTGGGGAGGCCATAGAGCACTCCAGGTTTAGATCCAGATGTAAATAGATCGTTATAAGTATGTTCATCTAGAACATAGATCAGTTGCAGATATTTTATATATATATATATATATATATATTTAAAATATATAAAGATATATATAATACATATGCTTGCAAACAAACAAACACCACGCTTGACGGCTGACGTAGGAGGCTGTTTCTCTTGGTAGATTGATGGTATCGAACCACATCATTTATGATACCCCATAGCTTTTATTTCCGAGGTTGAATATGGTATATGTAATGATAATATATATATATATATATATATATATATAATATATATAATATATTATATATAAAGTATATCTATATAATATATATATATTAATATTTATGTATATATATATATATATATATTTTATTTATATATATATATATATATATATATATGTATATATAATATATATATATATATATATATATAATTAAATCAAGCCCAGTACTGTTCCCTTGCATCCTGAAATCTGGAGACTCCACTGATTAGACACGGAAACTGGTCAGATTTTTCAAGCCTTGTTTTAATTTCATTGTCGAATCTAATCTATTAGAATGACAAATCTTTTTTTTTTCTTTTTTCCTTCCCATTCCAAGTTGGAGAACGGAGCAAAGAGAAAGAGGGAGAGAGAGAGAGAGAGAGAGAGAGAGAGAGGAGATTGTATAAAATTGTTTTTGCTGATAAAATAAATTGGATTTGTCGAAGTAATTAATGCTGTATGAAGCCTTTATCGCGCATTGTTCCCTTTGTGACGTTTTCTGAAGAATAGACGATTTCGGGGCCTTTGATTCTCTCTCTCTCTCTCTCTCTCTCTCTCCTTTTTGATTGCTGTATGAACACACGTATGTAGGTATATATAATGAATTTATATTTATATATATATATATATATGTATATAATATAGATTCATAAATACATATCTGTATATGTTAGTATATCTATATGTATAAATCGTTAGACGCTTTAGGTAGGATTCACGAGATCGATTCTAGAGGGATCAAAGAAGCGATATAGTCCCATTTCCTGATGTCTCTATTGAACCTCTATATCTCTATAGCATTGGCTTACTTACTTGGCAGTCAGTCGAGTGCTGTGGGTCCGTTCACACGCTAATTCACTTTGTATCAGCTTCTTTAACGAAAGAAGATGATGCCACTTGTATGTGAAATATTGTTGTTTTTGGTATTTGTGGAAATATGTAGAGTCGTTTGTTAAATGTAGCGTTAGTTTTCGTCTATAAATCAGGCAAATATAACAAATCTTGTTTACACACCCCAGCGATGAGCAAAACCTTATATTGAAATAAACAGATAAAGGAGAAAAATCTCATAAATAAATAAAAAAATAAAGTCATACGTCCCAAATATGACTTAGCGTTCTAAAACGCAATACAGAGATATTAGGAATCTCAGAGAGAGAGAGAGAGAGAGAGAGAGAGAGAGAGAGAGAGAGAGAGAGAGAGAGAGAGAGGATTACCTCCATGCGTTGTCGTGTATTAATTTCCAGGGATTTTAATCTAAAAATGAAAGACTGTAGAATAAAACTGACTTTGTTACACAAATGTTAGGTGTCGCGCGAAAAAAAAAGTCAGAAGTCTAGAGTGGTGAGGAAATATTATTATTATTATTATTATTATTATTATTATTATTATTATTATTATTATTATTATTATTATTATTATTATTATTAAACAGAAATGACACGTGCAGAAATCAAGAAAAGCATGACTAGGTAAAGTAAGAAAATGATTAATATGTAGGAAGATCAATAAACAAATAAACGTATGCTTTCATAAAAATGGATTTGAAACGTTCAATCAAATGTGAAATATATACATGGTAGCTGGTCAAATGTAGAGGGACGCAGGGATAAGGAACATCACCCAATATAACATTCTGCGAACAATTCTAATGGGGAAGGGAAAAAGGTGTATAACACATACACACACACACATATATGTATACACACAGGTCATAATTGTTATGTAACCCAACATTGGAAATGTTACCATGTTATATGTGTGCAGGAGGCTCGTGTAGGAAATGCTACCACCTCATTTTTGCTGTGATTATGACGTCACGAATTGAGGTTAAAGCCTAAGTGAGGGATGCAAAAGTTGCCAGTTTTGTGAAGATAATTGTTTACCAGCATGTGTCGGAATAGGTTGCCTGTAACCTTTTGTGACCTCATTATGAGTTGCTTAGTACGATATAAAGTTTCATCATAGGTAGAAGAGGAAGCAGATATAAACAGCGTTATTATTCTGCATATGAGAGAAACATGACGGTTGTAATTCACAAGGATTATATTTTTTTCTTTGGATTTGGCATTTCATATAGGTTCGTAGAGTGCTATGAACGTATAATTATTGCTATAGAATGGTTTTATAGAAAGATTGGGAGATTAAGAAAATTTACCTATGTTGAATCTCTTAATTTGAAATAATCATATTATTATTATTATTATTATTATTATTATTATTATTATTATTATTATTATTATTATTATTATTATTATTATTCAGGTGAAGCGTATATCTTATGCAGCAAGCTCACAGATAATAGGAAATACAGAAAGAAGAGGTAATAAGTCAAAGGAAGAAATAAGAACTTTTATTTCACAGGAAATTGTTTGCCTCCTGTGAGAGAGTAGAATTAAGCTGTTTATAATCTGTGTGTGTGTGTGTGTGCGTGCGTGCAAGTATGGATGTACATAACACGTAAAATATTCAACAAGAAAGACGAAAATGGTCTAAATGTGGTGGAAGAGCCTAGCGAAATTAAATCATTTCTCTTTCCCTTCATCCTTTCCTCGATCATAAATAACCAGACCTACTACATTGTTGTCCCCGCGCAGTGAAATAAGCTTCTAAACTGAAAACGAAATATTTCATGTAAATTCTTATTTATAAACAGCAGGTAACAAACGCCCCGCCGCCGGACAATTCACAAACGCGGGAAATAGTGTGCATTTCTCTCTCTCTCTCTCTCTCTCTCTCTCTCTCTCTCTCTCTCTCTCTCTCTCTCTCTCTCTCTCTGCTTTTGTTCATAAAGCTGATAGTGTTTTCACTATGAGGGAATTTTAGTCACTGTCGGAAATCAACTCTCCCTTATGATTAAAGCGATCATGCCTAACGCTATTTAGCGGAGATTTTGCCTTCATGTGTGTGTGTGTGTGTGTGTGTGTGCGAGTTTGTGTGTGTGTGACTACAGTTCTCCCCTTTCCCTTTCCGTTGGTGTCTTTATGGCTATGCGAGGGATCGAGTCGTCTGGTTTCTTTTCTGGCGTCGGATGTTATTTGGCGCTGTTGATTCAGTGGTGCTTTGGAATTACAATTGGCAGTTGAATTTTCTTTAATGTTGGAAGAGGAAGACTGTAAGACTCCCATGGTTATGTTAATGATGTTACTCTCTCTCTCTCTCTCTCTCTCTCTCTCATACAGGCAAAAACGTGGGCATGCGCGCATTTAACTAGATTCACAACCAAATAGCCAACCGCGTCTTTTGTATGTGTGTGTGAGAGAGAGAGAGCGAGAGAGCGAGAGAGATAGAGAGGGAGATTTAAATAGGATGGAATACAAACTAACAGACGCGATTGGTCGTTGAATGACCAAAGTATAAAGCACCATCGTCTCTCTCTCTCTCTCTCTCTCTATCTCTCTCTCACTCAATATGGCTGTCAATCTATCCCATCCGACGATCATTCTTTTCTTGTCCTCAACTTCAAAAGATCACCATTTGGCCTCATGAAGTCGTTACGTAACTTGGTTAGAATCTCGCTCTGTGAGAACTGCTGCTGCTGCTGCTGCTGCTGCTGCTGTAGAAGAGAGAGCATCGGCATCGTCGTGGGATGGAGGAAGTCCTGCGTCTCAAACTTTCGGATGTTCAAAGGTGGAACTCAGGAAAGCACAATAATAAAGACTGGGGCGGTATTTGTCTTTTCTCTCTGAGCTGACGTCTGACAGAGAGTTCACGTTTTTCTTTATTTCTTGTCAGCAATTATTTTATTGTTTGTTGTACTTCGCCTTTTCCCTCTGAACTGACGTCTGACAGAAAGAGGAGCCTTTTCTTTATATTTTTATCTTTAGTCAGTAAATTTCTTTTGGGATTACATAGTAGGAGTATGGACAAAGTTATATTTTAAATTTTTGTATTTTACTTTTTGTATATTTATCTGAAAAACGTTATGTGGACAGAATTATAACTGATTATGTTTTAAAGCATCTATTTTTCTTATATATCTTGAAATAGGTTTTTCTGAAGACTCTACAAGTCATTGGAAAATGTGCAAACAGTGACATATTTGCTCATATTTAAAAGTGATTTAT
The DNA here is from genome assembly GCF_015104395.2 of Macrobrachium nipponense. Classification (NCBI taxonomy): domain Eukaryota; kingdom Metazoa; phylum Arthropoda; class Malacostraca; order Decapoda; family Palaemonidae; genus Macrobrachium; species Macrobrachium nipponense. The sequence goes on along the minus strand of NC_061098.1, from coordinate 61,480,386 downwards.
TTTTCATTTAAGTCATTTGTGAAAAATATTATATTGATGTTTTAAAACGTATTTTAATATTTTAGTTTTCTTACGTTTCACAGTTTTTTTAAAATCTTAATTTGATTTAATGCATGTTCCTAAAGTAATGCAAAAAATTTACATTTTCAGGAGACCTAGCCCTGAATTTTTAAAGAATTCTTGAATTTTCTCAAGTTTCGATGAACTGTGTATTCAAGTAACTCGTTCGGGATCAATATGCACTAGGTCATATTTTGAAATGATAGCTTATCGCATGAATAGTATTGCATGAAGAGTAACTCATTCTGACAAAATATTAAACAGACAAAAAATATCAACTAATAGTTTCTCGAAATGTTTCAAGTGTGCGGGATTTCCTCATTTGGTTAAAGGAAAATCTTTATAAGAAATATAATAAAATTTCTCCTTTTATTTCTGTTCCTTACCTAAGAGTCTCAGTTGCTATCAGCCGGTACAGTTACGCATTGATTTATCGATCGACATAAAAAAAACAAAAGAAAAAGAATCAAGGTTACATTGTCTTCATAAAGTAAAAGAGGAGAGAGAGAGAGAGAGAGAGAGAGAGACAGAGAGAGAGAGAGAGAGAGAGAGCCTTACCTTACAGACCTTACAGTTCGTTCGGGTTGCCCAGGTCCCTCAGTGTGAGGCGCCTCTAATGTCTACCAGAGAGTTGCTAGTACATCTTCCGGTATATTTTGCATCTTCCAATCTTGGATGGTCTGGGATGCAGTTTAGATATTTGTCGAGCTTATTCTTACATCTACGCTTCACTCCTGATATATTCCTCAGATGAGCTGGCAACGCATTGAATAGACGCTGCAGTATCGATGCTGGTGCGTAGTGGATTAATGTTCTGTGTGCTTTCCTTATTTTTCCTGGTATAGTTTTGGGCACTATTAATCTACCTCTGCTTGCTCTTTCTGATATTTTTAGTTCCATGATATTTTCTGTTTATTCCTTTCTTATCTGTTTCCATGCCTGAATTATCATGTAGCGTTCTCTTCTCCTTTCTAGACTATATAATTTTAAGGATTGTAGTCTTTCCCAGTAGTCTAGGTCCTTAACTTCTTCTATTCTAGCTGTAAAGGACCTTTGTACACTCTCTATTTGTGCAATATCCTTTTGATAGTGTGGGTACCATATCATATTGCAATATTCAAGTGGACTACGAACATATGTTTTATAAAGCATAATCATGTGTTCAGCTTTTCTTGTTTTGAAGTGCCGTAACAACATTCCCATTTTTGCTTTACATTTTGCCAACAGAATGGCTATTTGATCATTGCATAACATGTTCCTATTCATCATCACACCAAGGTCTTTAACTGCTTCCTTATTTGTGATTGTCTCATTATTAGGTCCCCTATATGCATATAGCTTTCCTTCTCTGTCTCCATAATTTATTGATTCAAATTTATCAGAGTTAAATACCATCCTATTTACCTCTTTTACCTCTGCCCAATCATATACTTTGTTAAGGTCTCTTTGTAGAGCGTTCCTATCTTCATCACAAGTAATTTCTCTACTTATTCTTGTGTCATCAGCGAAACTACTCACTACCGAATCCTTAACATTACTGTCTATGTCTTCAATCATAATAACAAACAATATTGCAGCTAGCACCGTACCTAGTGGCACACCGGATATTACCTTGGTTTCATCCGATTTTCTCATCGTTTGCAATAACTATCTGTTTTCTGTTGTGTAAAATTCTTTTAACTATCTTCCTACTTTATCTACGATATTGTGTTTTCTAATTTTCTTTGCTAATATATTATGGTCTACTTTGTCAAAAGCTTTTGCAAAGTCTAGATAAACCACATCTGTTTCATTTCCGCTTTTCATATTTTTGAATATGTTCTCACGGTGGACTAACAGTTGGGTTTGTGTACTTTTTCCGGGTACGAAACCGTGTTGTCCTATATTAAACAAATTATTTTTTATTAAATGTTTCATAATATTTTTCTTCATTACCCTTTCATACACTTTCATAATATTTGATGTTAGACTCACAGGCCTATAATTACTTGCCTCTAGTCTTGATCCACTTTTGAAAGTAGGGGTGATATATGCTAATTTGTGCTCATCATAAATCTTGCCTGTATCTACACTTTGTCTTAATAATATTGCAAGTGGCTTTGCGATAGAATGAACTACTTTCTTTAACAAAATAGCAGGGACTCCATCCGGCCCTGCAGCAGCTCCATTTTTAATTTCATTAATTGCCTGCACAATATCAGCTTCATTAATTTCTATGTCAGCTAAATATTCACTATTTTCGTCCCTTACTTCTATATCATTATCTTCATTATCTATTCTAGGGGTGAATTCTCTCTTATATCGTTCTGCCCAGTATGTTGCAAATTTCCTTTTTTTCATTCGTTAATCTCTTCTTCAATCTCAGAGGGCCTATTTCTATTCTTCTTTTATTCATCTTCTTCGCATATGAGTATAATAGTTGGGGTTTTGCTTGATATTTAATAGGGTTTTTTCTTCCAAGTCCCGTTTTTTTCATTTTCTTTTGATTGGTATAAATCTTTTGTTCTGCATTTTCTATCTTACTTTTTAGTTCTATAACTTTCCATGCATTTTTTTCTTTTGCAAGACCTTTTTTCCACTTTCTGATTTTCTGGAACAAGATCCTTCTGTCTCTTGGTATGCATGAATGATGTTTACTTTTCTTCTTCGGTATATATTTATCCACTATTTTCTCTAATATTTTATATAATATCTCCGTATTTACCCTTATTGTCATCACTTACGAAAATGTTATCCCAATCTTTGTTTAATTCTTCATTAATTTCTGACCATTTTATATTTTTACTGTAGAAGTTGTATTTTCCATATCCTTCCCACTTTTTCATTTCTTGCTTATCTCTATTTTCACTTGCTTTTGGAATGAACTGTTAATTCTATGACATTATGATCTGAAATACTCGCATTATAAACTATTATTTCTTTAACATAATTCATCTCGTTCACAAATACTAGGTCTAAAGTATTTTTCCTTTCTTGTTGGCAGGTGATTTATTTGTTGAATGTTGTTATTCTAGTAGCATATCTAATAGCTTTTCAAATTGCCTCTTATCTTCTGCACTACTATTACTCTCTTTTTTATTATGTATAAGTACAACCACAGTCTCCTATTCGTTCTTTCCATTCTACGAAGGAAAGTTGAAGTCACCAGATAGGAGAATAGTCCAGTCCTTGTGATTTCTACATATTTCATCCAATTTTTCAATTATTAAGTCAAACTCTTTAGTATTAGGAGGTCTATATATTACTATGTTCATCAATTTTTCAGATTCAAATTCTACCGCTATTAGTTCACATTCTGAGTTACTATATTTCTCATATTTTTATTTTTCCTTGTTTTTTGTCTTTCCCATATATTGCGGTTCCCCCTTGATTCCTATTTTTTCTATCTGATCTATAAGTTTGGAACCCTTTTATTTGATCATCATTCCCAGTCCCTTGGGAATACCAGGTTTCACTTATATTCATTATATCTATTTTCTTTTCATTTTGGGTTAGTTCTTTTAAGTACTCTATTTTTCTTTTTGAGTTACTCGTAACTAAACCCTGCGCATTCATCACTATGATGGTTTGCGTGTTTTCTCCTTCATTTAATATTGGTAGTAATAAGGATTTTTCATGTCTCTTTCCTGTTCTGGTATGTTGTTCTTTTTTTCATTTCCAGAAATTCTGACATTAAAAAATCCAACTTTTCCATAATATTTGATCTTCCTTCATCATAATTATTCATTTTGTGTCTGAATCTGCAATTTTCTCCGTTTCTGCAATATCCTCTTGCATAATAAATACAGTTATTATCTCTTGAGTAGAATTTCGGAGCTGATGCTTTGAAATTTTTTGCTGACACCTCTGCATATCTCATTGGTGGTTTGCTTTTCTCTTTTACCTGATATTCTTGATTTCTCTCTTTATTTGTTTCTTTCTTATTTTGGATTTTATTACTTGGTTGGTTATTTATTTGATTATGATTCATGGCTACAGGGTGCATATATTTGCATTTTTTGTCGAACTTACATCCTTTTCCTTCTTTTATGTTTTTACATATTTTTGGATGCAGAGAGAGAGAGAGAGAGAGAGGAAGGATGATTGAGGGAGAGTTGAAGTTAAGTAGAAAGAATAAAGGAGACAAAGAGGATGGTCCATATACTATGTATATATATGTATATATATATATATATGTATATGTATATGTATATGTAATAATAATATATTTTATATATATATATATATTATATATAATATATTATATATATATATATATTAATAACATATATATATATATTCATATACATATGTATATGTATATGTATATATATATATATATGTATATATATATATACATACATATACATATGTATATGTATATATATATATAGTACTATATATATACAGTATATATATCCTATATACATATATATATTGTTATATATATATATATATCATATAGATACATATATATACATATGATAGGTTTATATAATAGTAGTATACATATATATATATACATATCCAAATATATATACATATATATTATTAGATACATGACATATATATACATGTATATGTTCTATACTATATACATATTATATATATTATATGTATCCATTATATATATACTATGTATATAAGTATATGTATATATATTATATATATAGATCATACATATACATATATATACACACATATATATAATATATATATATATATATATATATATATATATATATATATATATATAATATATATATTTTATGTATATATATATATATATATATATATATATATATATATATATATATATATATACACACACGCACACACACTAGAAGCTGTACCGTAATTTGGATATGTTATCGAACTCACATTCACTTCTGAATCACCTGAACGTACATGTTTCCCCAGCCAGTGCTGCTGTATCACTGACCAACTCAGTCAGGCACCAACGGCCGACGGCAGGTGGATACATGTTGCGAAAGGTTGCTCGGCAATGATTTTCATTGCGAGGCCTCCTCAAACGGCCCTTGATGAAACTCAGCCTATATGTAAACTCTTGATATTGATGTTAAATGTGTTTGTAGTCATTTATGTTAACTCGTGGTATCAAATTTGAAAGCAGTAGGCCTATCTTTGACCACTTGGGCCCTAATTCTCAGAGGGAGCTGAGCCCCCCGGCTATCATGGTCCGGTTAGGTAGGCTATGACCCCTGCTCCTTTGGTTCGTAAGTCGAAAGGGCGTAGGCCCCCTATCCCTTAATATTGTGGGAACCTTCAGT